>NW_016107624.1:191912-265054 GCF_001604975.1 Cebus imitator | reverse complement strand
ATTCTTCTCTAAGCTGTTTGTTCTTGTTAACATTTCATCAAACCTTTTTTCAAGGTTCTTAGTTTCTTTGCATTGGGTTAGAACATGTTCTTTTAGCTCAGAGAAGTTTGTTATTACCCACCTTCTGAAGCCTGTTTCTGTCAAGTCATCAGACTCACTCTCCATCCAGCTTTGTTCCCTTGCTGGTGGGGCACTGTGATCCCTTCAAGGAGGAGCGCATTCTGGTTTTGGGGATTTTCATCCATTTTGAGCTGGTTTCTTCCCATCTTTGTGGATTTATCTACCTGTGATCTTTGTAGTTGGTGACTTTTGGATGGGGTCTCTGAGTGGACGTCCTTTTTGTTGATGTTGAAGTTATTTCTTTCTGTTTTTTAGTTTTCCTTCTAACAGTCAGGACCCTCTGCTTTAGGACTGCTGGATCTCTAGACCCTGCTTACCTGGGAATCACCTGAGGTGGCTGCAGAACAGTAAGGGTTGCTGCCAGTTTCTTCTGTTATCTTTGTCCCAAAAGTATACCTGCCAGATGTCAGCCTGAGCTCTCCTTTATGAGGTATCTCTTTGGATATATGGGGGTTGGCGAGCTGACTGAGGAGACAGTCTGTCCCTTACAGGAGCTCAAGTGCTGAGCTGGGGGCTCCATTGTTCCATTTAGAGCTTCTGGGCAGGTATGTTTAAGTCTGCTGCAGCAGAACTAATAACCACCTTTTTCCCCAGGTGCTCTGTCCTGGGAAGGTGGGGCTTTATTTATAATTTCCTGATGTGCTGCTGTTTTTTTCAGAGATGCCCTGCTCAGCCAAGGGGTAGCCTACTCACAGTCTGCCACCAGAGGCATTGCTGAGTAGCTGTGTGAAGTTCTAACTATACTCTGTAAACAAAACCTCCTTGAGGTTTTGTTTACAGAGTATAGTTAGAACTGCCTCAGTAATGGCAGTCTGCCTCAGTAATGGCAGACTTCCTCAGCAATGGCAGACCTCCTTGGTAATGGTGGACTGCCTCTGTAATGGCAGACTACCTCGGTAGTGGTGGACTGCCTTGGTAATGGTGGATGCCCTTCCCCCCACAGAGCTGGACCTTGCCGGGTCCAGCTGTGCTTGCTGCAAAACTCTCAATCCAGAGGGTTTCAGATTGCTGGTCTTTGTGGGGGTGGGAACTGCTGAGCCAGATCACCTGGCTCCCTGTTTCAGCCCGCTTTTTCTCAGTTGAATGAGCAGCTCTGTCTCCCAGGTGTTCCAGGTGCCAGTTGAAATGGCCACCCAGATTTGTGTGAGTTTTTTGCAGAGACCCACTGTGCCTGCTGAAATAGCCATGCTAGAAACTCGTGGCACTTTTCAGCTTGGGAATCTCCTGGCCTGTGGGCAGCAAAAACTCGTTTGGAAATGCTGTGATCACTCACCCTCTGCATTGTTCTTGCTGGGAACTGCACTCCAGAGCTGTTCCTATTCGGCCATCTTGGCCTTCAATCAAGCATAGATTCAAATTATATTAATTCACCATGGTCCCTCCAAAGTCTCATGTCCTTCTCACATTTCAAAGTACAATCATACTTTTCCAACAGTCCTCCAAACTCTTAACTTATTCTAGAATTACTTAAAAGTCCAAAATCTCAAGTCTCATCTGAGACAAGGCTAGTCCTTTTCATCTATGAGCCTGTAAAATGATAACAAATTAGTTATTTCTAAGATACAATGGGGTTATAGGCACTGGGTAATACTTCCATTCCAAAAGAGAGAAATCAGCCAAAAGAAAGGAGATACAGGACCCATGAAAGTCTCAAACACAAAAGGACTTTCATTAAAACTTAAAGTTCTTAAAAAACTCCTTTGACTCTGTGTCCCATATCCAGGATACACTGGTGTGAGGGGTGGGCTCCTGAGGCCTTAGGCAGCCCTGTCCCTATGGCTTTGCAGGGTTCAGTCCCTGTCATTGCTTTGAAAGGCTGGCATTGAGTGCTTGTGGTTTTTCCAGGTGCAGGGTGAAAGCTGTTGAAGATCTATCATTCTGGGGTCTGGAGGATGGTGGCTGTCTTCTCATGGCTCCACTATGCAGTGGCTCAGTGCGAATGCTGCATAGGGGCTCCAAGTCCACATTTACCATCCATACTGCCCTAGTAGAGGTTCTCCATGAGGGATCCCTCCTGCAGCAGGCTTCTTCCTGAACATCCAGGCTTTTCAATACCTCCTCTGAAATCTAGGTCGAGGCTCCCAAGCCTCAGCTCTTGCATTGTGTGCACCTGCAGGCTTAACACGTCGTGGAAGCTGCAGAGGCTTACAGCTTGCACCCTCTGGAGCAGTTGCCCAAGGTGTACCTTTGCTCATTTGAGTCACAGCTGGCAGTGGAGAGGCCAGGATGCAGGGAACAGTGTCCTGAGGCTGTGCGGGGCAGTAGGGCTCTGGATCTGGCCCACAAAATCATTCAGTCCTCCTAGGCCTCTGGGTTTGTGATGGGAGGAACTGCCATGAAAGTCTCTGGAATTCCTGCAAGGAATTTCTCCCATTGTCTTGGCTGTCAGCATTTGCCTTTCTTTTAGTTATGCGAACTTCTGCAGCCTGCTTGAATTGCTGCCCTGAAAATGGGCTTTTCTTTTCTAGCACATGGCTGTGCTGCAAATTTTCCAAGCATTTATGTTCTGCTTCCCTTTTAAATATAAGTTCCATTTTCAGGTCGTTTATTTGCTCACACGTAAGCATGCAGCCAGGCCAAATCTTGAACACTTTGCTACTTAGAAATCTCTTCCACCAGATACTCTAAATCATTACTCTCTAGTTTAAAGTTCCACAGATTCCTGGGGCAGGAGTACAATGCCTCAAAGTTCTTTGCTTAAATGCAACAAAAGTGACGTTTGCTCTGGTTCCCAATAAGTTCCTCATCTCCATCAGAGATCTCATCAGTCTGGCCTTCACTGTCCCTATTACTGTCAGCATTTTGGTCACAACCATTTAACAAGTCTCTAGGAAGTTCCAAAATTTCCCTCATCTTGCTGTCTTCTTCTGAGCCCTCCACACTATTCCAATCTGTGCCTGTTACCCAGTTCCAAAGTTGCTTCCACATTTTTTGGTAACTTTATAGCAATGTCCCACTCCTCGGTACTGATTTTCTGTATTAGTTTGTTCTCATACTGCTGTAAAGAAAAACCTGAGACTGAGTAATTTATTAAAAGAGGTTTAATTGGATCACAGTTCTGCAAACTGTACAAGCAGCATAGTGGCTTCTGCTTCTGGGAAGGCCTCAGGAGACTTACAATCATAGTGGAAGGCAAAGGGGAAGCAGGCACATCTTACAAGGCTGGAGCAGGAGGAAGAGAGATGGAAGATGTTACACACTTTCAAACAGGGATATCTTGTGAGAATTCACTCACTGTACAGTAGCAAGAGGGGTGATACTAAACCATTTATGAGAACTCCACCCCCATGATCCAATCACCTCCCACCAGGCTCTACCTTCAAAACTGGGGATTACAATTCAACATGAGATTTGGGTGGGGACATAGATCCAAACTACATTACTGGCTAATCTTTATTTTTGTAGAGATGGGGTCTTGCATTGTTCCTTAGGCTGGTCTTGAACTCCTGGGCTCAAGTGATTCTCCCACCTTGACCTCCCAAAGTTATGGAATTCCAGATGTGATCCTGGCTGGCTCCAGGGGTCTCATAGAGATTGAGGCATTTGGGTACTGAGATAGAGTATGGGCATCTAGTCTCAAGTATGTTATCATCTATCCATGGTGCCAGCTGCTGGGACATCCTGGTTCTCAGCCCCGGGTCCTGTGGGTTGCTGCTGAGTTCTGTTTTACCCTTATTGCAAGGTATCCTCTGATGCCCTCAGTTGTGTCCTCACTGCTCTGGCCCACAGGATCTTTCTGTGGTGCCTGAACTGCCCTAGGAGCAGGAATGCTGGGAGGTAATCTTAGGATCTTCTGCATATATTTGAGGCTCACTTACTTTTACAGAGATTTCTGAGCCACGGTTGAGGACAGAAGCCCTCTTTGCTTTCAGATTCCTGAATCTATTTAGAACATCTGTCACCCTCCCTTCAATCCACCACACACAGGGATGTGGGCTGCTGGGGAGGATGGGACATCCTTCTCCAAAAGCCCCAACATTTATTTACTCTTTGCTTCTCAGAAATCTTTTCTTCTGCTTAGGGGACAGGAAGCCTTGTTCTGACTCCACATTGTTTTCCTCAAATCAATATTAATGTCCTAGCTCCCATAAGGTCTAAGCTTTCAGATATTTTATCTGCATTCTTAGCTGATATCCCTTCCCTGCAGAATGAAAGCCTGGGAGAGTAGCCACCTTTCTGCCTGGGTGGGAAGGGCTAAGCACCATGGAGAACAAAGGAATATGGATAGAAATATCCTTAGATTGTAATTCACAGTATGATTTCATTTAATCTTGCATGTCTGCAAGAGTTAATATTAGCTACTAACATTACTTTGAAAGATGGAGAAACAGAGCCATAAAAGAGCAAAAGATTTGTCCAAGGACACAGTGTTAAAAAAATCTGGAGGCAAGACAGAAACTAAAGACTCTTTCCCAGGTCTAGAGCCCAAGAATGTGAGTAAGACTATGCTTCTTACTGTGGCCACTTCTCAGCTGTGTGTCTTTGGGCAAATCCCTTAACCTCCCTTAGCCTTGTTTTGTTATCTTCAAAATGATGATAAAAGTGGTGGGACCACCTCATGGAGATGACTTAGCAGTAATGATTACAGAAATTTCTAGCACATGTAATTGCTCAATAAAATAATTATTTATGTTGTTTTGCCATTATATTGTCTTCCATTATATTGTCTTGCCATTATATTGTCTTCCAAGCCAATAGAACACAGCATCATTTGAAGTCATGGGATCTTAAGGTAATTCTCAAGATGTCATAATTGAAAGAAAGGGGTTTTAGAAACAAATCATTCCCACTTCCTTATTTTACAGATAGAAAAACTGAAGCCCAGTAAGGGAAAGAAGGATACCCAATGACACAGTTTGGTGCCATTAAAAAGAAGACAAACTGATTTTGGTGAAAAATGAAGAGTAAATTTTGCAAAGGTTGAGTCAGAGATGCCTGGGAGACATTCAGGTGGCAGTTGGACATACAGGTTTAGCTCAGCAGAGTCATCTGGGCTAGAGGCTGAGATCAAAGGGTTGCTAGCATTTGGGTGGCCAAAACCCTAGAGGGGTGGCTGAGATTATCAATGGGTAATTGTGAGGACTGGTAAGAAAGGAAGGTGGTGGTGGAGTTTTAGGATTTACTAACATGTAAGAGACCACTGAAGAACCCCAAGAAGGAAAAGAAGGAGATATAGCAGAGTACCAGGAGAGAAAGGAGCTGCTAGAAAATAAAATGCAGCTTTCAGTTGCAAGAAGAATGAGTTTTGGAGAAGCCAGGTAGAGCAGGGAAGGAAAGGAAAGAAGGTTAAATCAGGGAGTAGAGTTTGGTTAAGGCTAAGTAGGGGCTTGAGCAGTGTCTCTGAACATGATCAATCCAAGTGAAGGCTAATGATGGCCATGCCGCCTGTTGAGGATCATAATGATGAGCAACTTTATTGAGCACCTTCAATCATTGGAATTATAATTCATTATTCATTCATTTCTTTGTTGTTTGAAAAAATAGAGCTTTGTTGTAGATTTTCTTTGTTTCCTGCCATGGCATCAGAAACGAACCAGGTGACAGTTCCCCAGTCAGCAAGGTTTTGGCTATGGATGCATCTATGCAATTGTTTTCTTGGAAGCTCAGACTATGAGCTGGAAGAGGTCTTGCAAGGTAAATCATTTGGCTGCTTGTCCAAAGCAGAAATGTCTATGACATCCTTGGCACGTGGTCCTCAAGAATCTACTGGAGCACTTCTAGGAAAGCTCATTGCCCACCCCGGGCATTCTATTTGTGATTTAGTACTTAGAACTCTTACCTAGTTCTTCCTTACATTGACCTCTTTCTGAACTTCTACCTAAATGACCCATATTTGTACCCTGGAGGCACATTGAACCATCAACTCCCCTTTCCAGTGGCTTTTCTTGTTTGAAAACATCTCTTAGGTTACCTGTTCAGACTTCTCTTTTCTTGTTACAAATCTCTGTTCTGTCACCCTCAGGTCATTCTTTCAGCCCCCATGAGGCACATAAGGACACAAACTAAAAGAGTGCCCTGGCGCCAGCCCAGCTGCTATGGACTTAGTTCTGAATCAACCCAGTCACTTGCTCATACCTCTCATTACTCTTTCAACCTTTTTATTGCTGACTCTGTTCTCTTATCTTTCTGATCTTGGTCTTTACTTAACTGATTATTAATTTGAACCTTGGCTTCCCCACATACTAGCTGTGTGATCTGGGCAAATTTTTTAAACTCTGTAAGCCTCATTTTATTTTATTTTAGTTTTATAATTTCACCTTATATCTTAGATTCAGGGGGTACATGTGCAAGTTTGTTACATGGCATTAATATATTGCATGGATGCTGAGATTTGGGATACAAATAATCCCGCCATCTAGTAAGTGAGCATAGTGCCTATCAGTTAGTTTTTCAACACTGGCCCCCCCCAATAGTCCCCAGTGTATTGTTGCCGTCTTTCTGTCCATAAGTACCCAATGTTTAGCTCCTACTTAAAAGTGAGGACATGTGATATTTGATTTTCTGTTCTTGCATTAACTCTCTTAGGATAATGAACTTCAGTGGCATCCATATTGCTGCAAAGGACATGATTCTCTTCTTTTTTTATGGTGCATAGTATTCCATGGCTTATATGTGCCACATTTTCCCTACTCAGTCCACTGTTGAAGGGCACCTGAGTTGATTCCATGTTTTTGCTACTGTGAATAATGCAGTGATGAACATGTGAGTGCATGCATTCTTTTGGTAGAAATATTTGGGATTTTTTTGGGACATATATCCAGTAATAGAATTGGTGGGTCTAATGGTAGTTCTGTTTTAAATTCTTTGAGAAATCTCTGAAACTACTTTCTACAATGGCTGAACTAATTAACTTTCCCACCAACAGTGTATAAGAATTTCCTTTTCTCTACATCCTCACCAACATATGTTGATTTTTGACTTTTTAATAATTATTATTATGACTGGTATGAGATGAGATGGTATCTCATTGTGATTTTGATTTCTGATGATTAGTGATGACGAGCATTTTTTTCAGTTTTTTTTTTTTGTTGTTGTTGTTGGCTGCTTGTATGTTTTCTGTTGAAAAGTGTCTGTTCATGTCTGGCCATTTTAAATGGGGTCTAATACCCATTTAAAAAATGAAAATAATAATTGTACCAACCTCATAGGATTATTGTGAAGAGTAAATGAGACAATGTGTGCAAAATTTTTAACGTGTGGTAAACACTCAAAAACAGGTTATCTGTTATTGGTGGATTTATTTTAACAAACACTTATGCCTAATTACTATGCATCAGACACTGTTCTAAAAGTTTTGTAAAAACTAACTTATTTAGGTTTTATAATGACCCCTTGAGGGGTAAATATTATTATGCCCTTTCTATAGATGAGTAAACTGAGAAGTGAAATAAATAATTACTCATTGTGCTAATACTTCTTGCTCATGGTATCAATTCGCTTTTGCTCACAAACAACTTCAAAACTTCAGTAACTTCTGCCAGAGCCAACTGATGTGGGTTGGACTCTACTGGGCGGTTGTGCTGGTCTCATCTGGGCTCACTCATGTGCCTATGCTGTTACTGGGGACTCTGCTCTAGGTTGGGTTTTCCTGGGGGTTTAGTTCTTGCCATGTGTCCCTCATCCCCCTTCTTGGACTAGTGGGTTACTCAAGGCACATTCTTCTCATAAGAGCAAGAAAGCCCAATTGTACATGTGTTTCTCAAGACACTGCTTGCTACATCTGCAAACATCCTGTGGTAGGCAGACTTCAAAGATGGTCCTCAATGATCCCTGCCTCCTGCCGTTCATACCCTTGGGTAATCCCCTCCCTTTGAGTGGGGCAGGACCTGTGATTTGCTTTGAATTGATAGGATACAGGAATACAGCAATGTGATAGGCTACCACTTTTTTGATTCAGTCACAAGAGATTATGACTTCTGTCTTGCTACCATATTAAAAGCACCAATGTGCTTTGATGAAGTGGCCCACACAGCAAGAATGGAGGGCAGCCTCTGGACAACAGCCTGGATGGAACTGAGTCCTGTCAATAAAGCGCATAAGCTTGGATGTGGAACCTTTCCCAGTGGAGCCTTGACATGACTACAGGTCAGCTGACCCCTTTATGGCAGTCCTGTGAAATGAGAGACCCTGAAGTAGAGGACCCAGGTAAACCATACTGAGATCCTTGTCCCTGAGAACCATGAGATAATAAATGCGTGTTGTGTTAGGCTTTTAAGTTTGGGGGTAATTTGTTACACAGCAATAGGTAACTAATGTACATTCCTTTGGCCAAAGCAAGTTGCATAGCCAGGTCTGGGGTGGGGATTATGCTTTTTGTATAGAGAGATAGCATTGCAAAGCTACAAGATAAAGGGTGTGGTGGAAGGGAAGGGTGGAGAATTGGGGTCAAGAATGCAATTCACCATGTGCACTAACTGCATGCCAGGAGACATGGACATGGGAGATGCAGAGCTGAGTATGACCTTGGCCTTGCCCTAGGAAAGCTGATGAGCTAATGGGAGAACCAGAAGAGCCTTTTGGAGTCCCAGTAATAATGTGCTCAATTGGCACTTGACAAGGATTCCATGTGAAGCTTCCTGAAAATGTCGCTACCTTTACCCAGGAATCCACAGAGGGAGTCTTACCATTCTGGGAGCATCCCCAGGCACTCTCAAGAGTGGAGAGAGCTCAGGTGTTTTGAAAGTGCAGCTTCAGTGGCCCAGCTCTTGCCAACTCCAAGCTGAGACCTGCAGGCTATGAAAGTCATCTGTCCAATAAATAGGTCTGGGCAACCATGGAAACTGAAGCCTCATTCATCACTGATGGCAATCAAGCCAATAGGAGGTGATTTGGCTGGGAACGAGGAAGGGAGGGAAGTGGCTGACACGAGAAGGCTGGTATTGGCATGGGTAAATCTCTGCATACGCTGTTAGTTAGTCTTGGGCACTGTGCCAGGCATCATCTCATTTGAGCATTATTATCTCCATTTTGTAGGTGGGAAAGCTGAGGACCAGTGAGTGAAATCACCTACCCAAAGGCACACAGCTTTTAAGTGTTGGAGCTAGGATTTGAACCTAGGTCATCTCATGTTAAGCTGCTCTTCTTTCCATCGGATGAGTTTTTATGTCATCTTCCTCTTACTTCCTGTTTACCTTGATTCTAAGATTTTAGAACACTGATTCTGTTGTAGTATAAAGAACACTGGAATAAGAGTCAGATTTTAACTGCCACAGGTGGGACTTCTTGTATGATTCTCGCCAAGTCACTCTCCTTCTCTAAACCTGGTTTTCTCATCTAAAAGGATAGGTTTAGATTTTATCAGTGATGTCAAATTTTATCTTGCATGCCAACTCCAAATGGATAATGATTGCAGCCTAACTTGAGATATTGATGAGGACTATGAAGCCAGATTTGAGCTCAGTGGGAAGGAATTCGATGCTAGGTCACAGAGGTCTGCAGTGGTTGTAGGATAGAAGATGGGTCTTCAAGTTTCTTGGAGCTCTTTGAGTGCATTTCCCTTCTTCTAGATTTCTCTTTTTCCTGGGATTTTAATAAGGCTAAGCCAATCAAGAGAGGTCTCTTCTGCCTCTGCTGATGTTAAACTGATGTATGCAAATAGCAAGCTGGCTGGATGGCCCAAGATCTTCAGGAGGATGAGACTACACAAAGACACATATATTGCTGTTCTGATGGTGCCATTATACTGCCCAGTGTAAAGCCCCATATGTCGTGGATGACCTGTGAGAGCACTGAGGGCAATGCTTAACCTTGAAAATCATTGGCTAAAGGGCCATAACCTCTGCTAGGGCCATCAACTCTTGAATGCTGCCTAGAATGCACCTTTCACCTGGTATTAAACCAGTGGCAAATGTAAATGCTCAGTTTCCCTAGGTCAGCTTTAAGTCTCCTGCCTAGAACACAGGCAGGGGACACACCTACTCCGGTGCCAGCCAAGGGTAGCTTTCCCACTGGTCACCATATGCTGTCTTTCTGGATCTATGATGCTTTGGCCAGAGTTGGAGACTTGTAGTCATTCTGTAGCCAGCAAGGTTGAGGGCCTGAAGGCTTTCCTTTGCCCAACCTGGTGACATGATGAACCATCCAAGGATGCTGTGAAACAGTCACAGAGTGCTTATTTTAACCTGCTCTGCCCCTGTCTACTGCAGTGTCAGCCACACAGTGCCAGGGGGACCTTCCAACCCCCTCTTCCTCTCTGTGCTGATCCTTCAAGCTAGGGAGAGACAGCAGCTAGAGAGTGGTGTGCGCGTGCAGCAAAGTCACCTGCCAGTCCTGGGCTTTCCCTAGGAGAGAAAAGGCCCCCTCAGGGCTTCACCAGAGATGCAGTTCCTTCGAAAACATACTTTGATGGCTTAACGGAAATGATGGTATCAAGAAACACTTTCAGTCAATCAAAAATAACTTGCTGACTCTTGTTCCATGAAGAGGTTGAGTCTGAAAACACAAATTGGATGCTTCGGGTAGAAATGTATTTTGAGTACCTTCATTAACAGGTTTAGAGGGCTGAGGGGCATAAAATCATTGTAACGGGGGATATTCATCACCTTAAATATTTGTCTTTTCTTTATTCTAGAAACATTCTAATTATTTTCTTCCAGCTATTTTAAAATATACACAGATTATTGTAAACTGTAGTCATCCTACTGATCCATTGAGCACTAGGTCTCATTTCTCTGATCAAACTGTATATTTGTACTCATTTATCAACCTGTAATCATCCCCCCTGCCCAATTTTATGTAAATTTCAATATTCCTTCTCCATAAATTTAAAGCAGAATGGGAGGCTTTTTAGATTCATGCCTCCAGGGTCTTATTTTCTTTGAGCTGGTCAAAACAGTGCAGCAAAACTATTTTCCGATTTTTCGGATCACCTCCACCTTCCAGCTCCAAGAAAGTCCTGTTTTAGTAGCTAGAAATGGTCTGTTAAGTTAGAAGCTTGAATTGCATGGGGAGGAAGTTTATGATCTTCTTAGAAGTCATAAAAAGCACAGGGAAGAGAGTTATAGAAAGAAACGGGAATTTCTTAGGCAACAGGCTAAAAGTAAAGGTAAAGTCCATGGGCAGATGTCTGCCTAGTCAAGTTCACTGCTAATGTTGTGTCACTGGTGGTGAATAGGAAGAGCTATCCTTTCCCCTGCCTGCTTGGAGCCATATCCTGTTCTGAATTAGTACCAAGGCACTCTATCCTCAACACAGATGAGCACTTATTTCCTTGCAGACATTTCTTTTTTTCCACTTAACTCTATGGTTAAACATGGCCCTGCTCTCTTTGGATTCATTTTTCTTGCTGTCTCTCAATGCTAGGCTTTAAAAATAATACTTTCAGTGTGGTCATGAATTTAACCTCTTTTATTCCAACCCCTAAACCCTCCCACCCTGTGTCCCTCCAACTGATACTGTCATTGCTTTTGGAACTTAGAATCCAGACTTACTCTGTGTTGGCTGGGTCTGAATTGATCCAATGATCTGATTTGCACCTGAGCTTCTATAGGGGGCTCTGTATTGGAAATAGCCCTCCACTTGCTTCCTGGGAGCAGGGAAGTCTCGCCAAAGAGAGGATGTTGAAACCAGCTGGAAGAGACTCATCTGGTAACGACCCTTCTGGTGCCAAGAGTTAGAGGCTCAGCTCTCTGAAACCAACAGGAATGCCAGATGCCCAGCCTTTAGAGAGGGCTTAGAAACACTGTTTCTGACCAAATTTTATTTCCCCATCATAGCCATCATAGGGGTGACAATTGTTGCTGCTTCTCTTTTGGAGGTGTCCAGTGGGGTCCTCATAAAAGAGAAAAAACAGAACAGGAGGAGAGAACAAGAAGGAAGGGGGAAAAGGAGAAGTGAGTGACTGCTGAGTATATCAAAGAGGAAGTTTGTGTGGGACACAGGAATCGCTGGTTGACTGCTGTCTTCCTAACTGGATCTAAGTTTTTGCAGGACAAGCATAGTGACATTCTTTTCTGTCCCCCATTCCTAGCACATGCTCTTGGGAAATGTTTGCTGAATTAATAAGTGAATGAATTAGACAGTGCTGCTGGGTTCCTGTACTATGTTATGAGAAATTTCCATAGGATTCCTGTCCAGTGTATCCCCTTTCTCCCTGCCTTCCCAAACTGAGCTCATGCAGTGTCTGGTCCTGCCAAGAAGGTGGCAGCTGAAGGTCATAGAAACAGCACAGGGTTTGGAGTCGGACAGTCTGGGTTCAGACACACCCTGTGCTGTCCACCGTCACTGTGTCACTGAGCAGGGGGTTAGTCTTTCTAAGCCTCCGAGTTTCCTTTTCTGTAAAATGGGGATAATAACAAAGTCTAGCCTGAGGCAGAGTCATTGCGAAGAAGAAACGAGATAATGATATGATGCACTAGCTGCTTCTCAAATTTTAAGGTACATAGGAATTACCTGGAGATTTGTTCAAAAAGCAGATTCTGGTTCATTAAGTCTGGAGTGGGGCCTGGGAGTCTGCAGTTTGAACAATCTCCCATGTGATACTGATGCTGCTGGTTCATGAACTGCTTCTTGAATACATTCCACCAAATATGTTTTCCCTCCCTTTCCCCTTTGCTGGTCCATTGGAACCTTCCTGAATATTTTGTTTCTGAATGAGTCTCCAGGAAAGACCCATCCTCCAGTCTCCCCCACCTAAGCTTCCCACCTGAACTTCTTTCTTTTTCCCTGGAGCCCTACTAGCAAACTGCCCCAGGCTCAATTTGTTTGGTCATGAGAGTGAGGGTGGGGGTATGGGGAGGTCAGAGCCTTAGAACTCAGCTTCCCAGGAGTTTCTCCAAGGTATTACTGCCTCTTCTTTCTGATGTGTCAGTTACAGGATTCTCTGGCTACTTTCCCTGATATAGGCACAGGGATGCCAGAGCTAGGGATGAGCTCAAAAAACTTGCCCCAGTACAGAACAGCCCTGAGGTCCAGCCTCATGAGATCTGTGTTCCTTGCTGTGTAACTGGGAGAGGTGTACTCATCTGTTTGGGTCCCAGTTTTCTCATTTACAACAAGAGAGGGTTAGATTTGATCACTGACTGTCAAACTATTTTCAGAGGAATCCTACGAACCCAAGGAGGTGTCTTGGGAGCTCCAGAAATCCAACTCAGGATAAAAAATATAATTTAAGTCCTTAAAAAACAGAGTAGGCCAGATGAGGTGGCTCATGCCTGTAATCCAAGCACTTTGGGAGGCCAAGGTGGATGGATCACAAGGTCAAGAGATCCAGGTGATCCTGCCCAACATGGTGAAACCCCATCTCTACTAAAAATGCAAAAATTAACTGGGCATGGTGGAACATGCCCCTAGTCCCTGCTACTCAGGAGGTGGCACATGCTCGTAGTCCCAACTACTTAGGAGGCTGAGGCAGGAGAATCACTTGAACCCTGGAGGTGGAGGTTGCAGTGAGCCAAGATCAAGCCATTACACTCCAGCCTGGCGACAGAGCAAGACTCCGTCTCAAAAAGCAAAACAAAACAAAAAACAAACAAAAAACAACTAAAAAAACACAGTAAGAATCATAGCTAACACTTCAATCATATTGTTTCCAGGCTGCGTTCTACAGGCTGCCCATGGCTTTACATATCTAATTCTCACACCCACCCTATGAAATAGGAACCGTAATAATTCCCCATTTTTCAGATGAAGAAACAGAGGCTAAAAGAGGTTAAATGACAGACCCAAGTTCCCATAGCTGGTTCAGAGATGGTGCTCTTAATCTCTGTACGAAATAACATACACATTCACTTATGTTGTTTTCTGAATGTTAAAACATTTTGTAGGCCCCTAGGGTGTTAGCTCAGCTTCCATTAGGGCTTCTGTCTTCTGCTCCTTTTCCCCACCCACACTCTCACTTGATGACGCTGATGATTGCCTGCCTATTCTTCGGAGAAAATGGAAGCACTCCCAAAAGAACTTTCGCATCTTCCCCACTTTACCTCCGACCTGCACTGGGGGTCATTTACTCTGTCAACATACTAGGACCTTTGTAAATGAGTATATAGTTAGTGAAATTGCAACTGCCAATGTCTCTTTAAAAACTGCTCCGGTGCATGTCTGCTCATGTGAGTTTATCCATATATCTTCTAGTGCAGCAATCAAGGGCTGAGAAACAATATTTTTCTAAGGTCAACTGAAGTTCTAGGCAAGGCTCGGATGTGTCTCGGTCACCTGCTTTCTTCACAGTGTAATAGTTGTGCAGTGCACATCACATCATGTTGTGATAATATCATGTTATTGTACGTTTCAGGTGCTTCTTGACTGACTTTTAGTTGTCATAGTACTGACAGCAGATAAAGTGTCAGCAGGAAAATTGAAATTTAATGTTCAGCCTTAACATTACAAAAAACAGATAAATTAGACTGGAAATTTTGAAGGTGTATCCAGTGGAAATGGGTAAGATGAGATTTAAAACATGATTTTGTTAATAGCTCCTAACGTTACAAGATATTTTCACAAGGGTTTTCTGCCAAACAGTGAGGATTTTGACTGGCTGAGAAACCCATCTGCTGACTCTTTCAAACAGTACTGGTAATAACTAAAGTTAACATTTACTGAGAGCGTTTAACGTGCGAGATACTATTCTAAATACTGTATGTACATAAGCTCATTTAATCTTGACTCAAGAACCTACTGAAGGAACTGAAGCACAGAGAGGGTGGCTAACTAGCTCAAGGTCACACAGCTAGTGAGTTGTAGGTCAAGGATTTGTCACCAGGTATCTTGCCTCCAGAGTCCACATCCTTGCCTCCTGTTCTTCTCATAGTTACACGGCGGAACCACAATGCCGGTCATAACCAATGCTCTGCCTACTGGGTACCTACCCCAGAGCAGTCAAACAGGCTAGAGAAGAGTGCATAGCAGGCTGGCTGTCTCCCTTCTGATTCACGAGACCTCGTCTTCTGTGGGCTGTTACACTGCCTGGCAACCATGATTCATTTCCCTGGTCCATTCACCCTCCCTCTCATCCAGGTGATGTTTTTTCACGACCTCTCCTTCCTCCTTGAGCCTTCAACACTTCCTCCCCCTCCCTCACTTGTATCTAATGACCGGTTTCTCATTTCACAGAGATAATAAAAGCAACCAGGAGAGCTACCACAGGTCCCCACCATCCGCTGCCGCTTTGCCTCGCTCGGTGTGCTGTGCCTTGCCTTCCTTCCTGTTACTACAGATACACCGTCACTACCCTAGAGGCCAACCTCCCTCTCTGCACACATCCACGGGCACTGTTTCAGCAATTGTCCCCCTCCCACCTACATCATAACAGGTTCTCTCTCTCCTGGATCCTTGACATCACGTACAAACATGCCAAGATTTCCCCTACACTGAAACAGGCAGCAAACAACCATTCCCATCCCACTTCCCGCTTCAGCTGCCATTTCATTTCTCTGTTCCCCTTTATAACGAAAATCCTAGAAAGTTCCATCCTTACTCAATCCCTCTCCTCCATTTCCCTCTCGCAATCACCTAGTTAGGCTTCTGCCCTTACTACTCCATCAAAACTGGACTTACCAAGGTCACCCATGACCCATAACCTCTCCATGGCTAAAGCCTGCAGTCTGGTCTCAGGCCACTCCTTAGTTGTCCTGTTAACATTTACCCTTCTCCTTTCTGATCTCATTTTCTTTTTTTTTTGAGACGGAGTTTCGCTCTTGTTACCCAGGCTGGAGTGCAATGGCGCGATCTCGGCTCACCGCAACCTCTGCCTCCCGGGTTCAGGCAATTCTCCTGCCTCAGCCTCCTGAGTAGCTGGGATTACAGGCACGCGCCACCATGCCCAGCTAATTTTTTGTTTTAGTAGAGACGGGGTTTCACCATGTTGACCAGGATGGTCTCGATCTCTTGACCTCGTGATCCACCCGCCTCGGCCTCCCAAAGTGCTGGGATTACAGGTGTGAGCCACCGCGCCCGGCCTGATCTCATTTTCTACAGCTCTCCCTCTAGCTCAGCCTCCCCTATCTGCTCAGCTCTCTTACTCTTCTTTGGGCTGGCCCAGCAGGCGTCTCTCTGTCTCTCTGGGGCCTTGGCACCCGTTGGATTGCTCTTGCCCAAGCCTCAGGGCTGGCTCCCTCACTCCTCCAGACTTTTGCATTAAACCGTCTAAGTGAAGTCTCCTTGACCTATTTCAAATTGACCCGCTCTTGACCCTGGAGTCCTTAGCCTCCATTTCTGCTTTATTTGTTCCCATAACACTCATCAGTATCATCCTATAGATTTCACTTAGCGTATTTATTTTACTGATTTTCCGTCTCTCACATGCCGAAGCTTTAAGCTTCAAAGGAGAGGAGTGCTTTTGTTTTCCTCCCTGCCGTTTCCCCAGGCGCTTAGAGCAGTACACAACCCATCACAGGCACTCAGGAGGTATCTGGTGAATAAATGGGTGAATGAATGCACCTCTTCATCATGGATATGATCTGGAATCAGATACTTTGTATAATTCAAGCAGGTCTCTTTGGCTTCCTTTTAAAACCTGTGAGTCACTTTGAAAAATATTAGAGGATTGTAAAACCGCCTTTACTTTTTATTCTTCTTCTTTTTTTTTTTTTTTTTAACCTGTCAGCATTTGCAGCTACTCATGTGCGTAAATAGTGTTTTCAGGATACTGTGCAACCAAAACTAATGAAAATTATCAGGCTGTTTTGATAAACACAAAATATGTGAAGTCTGGGGGTTACGGGTGACAATTGCAGTTTTGTATCAACCTGAGCATCCAATTTATTTAATCAAAAGAGCCTTGTTCTTATTGATTGACTTTATAATAAGTAAAGGTTATAATTTGTATGTATAAAATAAATTCACACAAATAAGATACTGCTTTAAATATCAGCTTGATATGTTTCACACTATGAAAGATTTTTAAAACAGCCTAAAATAAGTGCAAAAACCACTGGATTACATCATAATCTCTGAGAGATCTTCCTGCTTTGGTATTGTCTGAAGCTATGCTGGCCATTACATAATTAAGCTAGGGTCCTGGTGAAGATATCTGCATTTCCCCTGGCCTGTGACTTGCTCATTTTTTTTGACAATGGCCTCAGATTCGGTCTCTAGAGTATGTTGATTACTCCCTTTTCTCTCTATCCCAGACCTTCCTGCCTAAACTTTGAGCATTGGTTCTCATTTGTGTAATTTACCAACACGAACATTTATTCTCTACACTCCTAGAAAGCCCCAGAACCAGAGCACATCAAAACTGGAAGAACTTTTTGGTTCAGATGGGGAGTGCAGGTCCAGGGAGGGAAAGCAACTTGCTCTATGCCACACAAAGATTCAGAGGTCAAGATGAGTCTAGAATTCAGGCCTCATTTACTTCAACCCAGAGTTCTTTCTGCCATGTCATCAAGCATCCTTTATTGCCAGTTAGGAGTCTAGCTCATGCCTGAGGCTCATCATTAAAGACTGACTTCTTTTACCAAGAGCACTGTGGTGCACTGCTGAGGTGCATGGACTTGGGATCCAGATTCACTGGGCTTAAAAATCCAGATCCACTGCTGCTTAGTTAGTTAATCTTTGTAGTACTTCAGTTTTCCTATCTGTAAATTGGGGAAAAAGAGGAGGATAGTAGTAAGACATCAATCCACCACAGAGGGTCGTTGTAAGCCTAAAGAAATTAATAAAAGCAAAGTGTCCTTTTCACACTCTAAGAATTTTTAAAATGTCACTTTTTGTTGTGATCACCAAAGGGATTGGCCTTCATAAAGTAGCAAATATTCCTAAGAAAGGGGCAGGTCATATCTGAAGACATATGAGTCACTCTCATCTTA
The DNA here is from genome assembly GCF_001604975.1 of Cebus imitator. Classification (NCBI taxonomy): domain Eukaryota; kingdom Metazoa; phylum Chordata; class Mammalia; order Primates; family Cebidae; genus Cebus; species Cebus imitator. Next base: position 247,190 of record NW_016107624.1, on the reverse strand, counting down.
GTATGAATGTCTATCTATAATGCTATCTCTGAGCTCAAAATCGTTCCATGGTTCCCATGTACCTAAAGGAACAATCCCAAGCTCCTTAATGTGAAATGCAAGATTTTTCACATTCTGGACTCTGCCTTTTGGCATTACTTCTTGCCAATTTGCCCCCACTTTGAACTTTATAATTCAAATACATCAACCAGTTTTTCCATCTTTACATATGGAAATCTTTCATACCTCCTTGACTTTGCTTACACCATCTACCTGAAACACCCTTCCTCCATATCCACCAGGCTGCCTTTTACTCTTTTCCTCAAATTTAGCTCAGATGAATGTCCTCTTTCAGAAAAGCTTCCCTGTCTCCCTGCCCTTTTCACACTACCCTCCTCCATGTTCTAAATGTTCTTCTACAAAATAATCTCTACGGTAGTTGGCTTTTATTGAGCATCTACTATATGTACCAGACCCTGGGCTAGCACTTAACATGAATTTTTGTATTTGAGCTCCAGAAGAATCCCTAGAGACAAACACAATTCTTGTTCCCATTTTACAGATGAGGAACATGTAGGCAGAGACAGAAGTAAGGTACCTTTCCTAAGGTCAAATGGTTAGCAAATGTGAGAGTCTTTTTCAGAGACTGTTTGAGTCATTTTTGAAACTTCAGTGGCCAGCAAGGGTTGGTTACTGCGTAGGGACCCAGTGAAAATTGGCTACCCGGATTCAGATTCCATCTGGTCTCTCTGTTTACTGAGCCCATCGAGTGTGTATTGGCCCAGCTGGTCCTCTGCAGGGTGTAAAATTTCCTCTGTTCCCTTTGCACCTTTTCTCTGCTATTGATAAACTCCTTGAAATAGGCGTCTCTGAACAGCCTCAGAGTTCCCACGCCTATAGGATCTCTCATTTTGTCCTGAAAATTGTGACAGGAAATTTCTGAGCTGTTGCTGTGTCGGAATGGAGTTTATTATCACTAGCAGACCTGAGGTTGGGGGCTGTGTGGAAGATCTAGTAAATAATATGACACCGCCTGGAACTCATTCCAGCCTGTGAGCGCCAGGCATGTCCACGAGGGAATATGTGAGGGGCTATGGGTGGTTCTCTTGCATAAATGCCATGGCTTTATTTGAAGTTGCTCCCACGTTTCACTGGGAATGGGATCATGACGAAACATAATATAGTGTATTGGAACAGATGTTGGGGGAAGATGCAAAAGAACTGAATTCAAGTCTTGTAGGGTGACCTTGGCAAAGCCACTATTCCCCTCTGTGCTTCTCTCGGAGGAGAGTGTTTAAGAATCTTGGACTCCTATAGCTATCTAGTTTAATCCTTGTTCTGAGGCTTGCGTATCTTCTCCTGCTCTTTCTCCTCTCTTTCTGGGTATATACGTGTGTGTGTGTGTGTGTGTGTGTGTGTGTGTGTGTGTGTGTGTATGTGTGTGTGTGCGCGTACGCATATACACACATACATATACATATATACATATGCATATGTACACATACATATACATATATACATATGCATATACACATATCTACAAATGCATGTACACAAATAGTATCGCTGCGGTGTCCCATTTGTAAATTTAGTTGAGCAGTGAGTACAGGAGTGTAGTGAGGCTGTGACCCTGAGTCTGTCTCAGGAAGTTAGTGGCAGGGCAGAGACAGAAAGGCCCTTGTGTAGAAAGCAAGGGCGGGATGAGGATGATGGTTCCTTTGCCCATAGCATAAGCTAATGGAATAAGAGAGGGAGAAATCTATATCTGGGTAGAGGGTGTGGAAGTTGGCAGGAGGCATGAGAGGTGAGGAATAAACAGAGACGAGAGAACAGCCAAACCCCTGCAAACTGAGAGCTGAGAGCAAAGATCCAGACTTATTGGTTGACAGTCAAAGCCCACCTTGGCCCCAGGGCTGTCTCTACCTGTTTACCTCTCTATCCTAGGCCTGGCTGTTTTATTTTATTTTTTTTCCAGATATTTGACTTTTAGTTGAAGTCACCCAAAACTTAGTGTTTCAGTTAGCTACTGCAGCATAACAAACAGCACATTATTTCTCATGTGTTTCCAGGATTGACCGGGCGGTGCTGGGCTTGCTTGCATGTCTTTGGGCAGGTGGCATGTTAGTCTGCTGTCTGGTCTGGGATGGCTGTGGCTGTGATGGATGCCTCGTCTTTCCTCCACATGCCTCTCACATCCTCCAGCTACCAGGCCATGGCAAGTGACTGTATCCAAGTGAGAGAGGTGGAAAAATGCAAGTGCTTTTTCCAGCCTCTTCTTGCATCAGGTCACTACTCTCCCATTGGTGGAAACAGGTCACATGGCCAGGTCCAGCCTGCAAGTGGGAGGAAACTGCAAAGGCTGAGGACACAGGGAGGCCATTATCTGGGGCCATTAAGCAATCAATCTATTACCTTCGAAGCCACGTACATGAACTTCTGAAGAACACCAGCAAAATTAATTAATGTAACAAACATTTACTGAACCTCTACTATGTACCCAACACTTTTCTACTATTTTACAATCTGGGGATTCAGAGGCAAACAAAAGGTTATGTGTATCATCCCAAGCTCATGTTGAATGAAGTCCCAAAGGGGACCTCCAAGAACTTCCATTCCAACACCCTCATTTTCAGATGCACAAACTGAAGCCCAGGATAGGGTCAGAGATGTGCTGCTGGGCACAGAGTGAGTTAGGAACCGGGCTTCAATCAAACCCCAGGACTCCTGACCTCCAGTTCACTCTCTCCAACTATGCAATTGTGTCCTCCATTGTTATTGTAAAAGGACCTTCTCCACACATGACCCCCCACGCCACTAGCCTCCCACCCCCATGCTCCCCTGGAGGCTTCCTTAGCATTTGACTTATAACGCAATCCCAGGCTTCAGTAACATTACCAAACGTGTGTAGAAGCATGAATCTCCGAAGTTATGGAGGGAAGGGCCTGGAGAGGAAATCTATATTCAAAAAATCGTTAATTTCACTTAAAAATCACGTCTGTGCTATTGACTATGTCGGCTGCTTGGAATTTAGTTTATGCTTCCACTTGGTGGTTTGGATGCCTGGGCTGTGAGGAGGAAATCCAGAAGCGAGGAGCTGATATATCAATGTCATTTTTTTTGTGCAGCCACATTTGACGCTTGCTCAGAACAGGGTAGTTTGAGGAGGAGGAAACTAATATTTGTGGAACCCTACTGTGCCCCAATGGGCATTCTCATCCCTAGTTTACAGGTGAGGAAATAGGTGTCAAGGTCATGACTCACTCAAATTCAGGGAGTTGCAAATGGTGGAACCTAGACTGGGTTGGATTCCTGGTCCACCGCTTTTTCCCCTTGTTCCACTGGCCATCCTGCCATTTCAAGGACCTATTTCTGCCTCTATGGGCTTGTAGGTACCATCTTCCCACCCACCCTGTCTTTTTTTCCCTCCCTGGCAGTGCTAGGACTTTATTTTCCGAAGGCACAAACTGTTCCCGACATAAAATAATCCCCAAGAAGATATACTTTCCTGGGTGACTTATCGTTCTTTGTGTTTTTAGTGCTTTAAGATTTTTATGTTTCCAATAACCCAAAGAAAGATGATGGATATATAATAACACTGAGCAATAACAGACTGTATTTACAAACACATATATATGCTCCATCAAATGTACATATTTTTATACCTCTCACCCATCTTTCTAGGGCAGCTGCATTTTTTGAATTACACGGTGTAAGCAATGAGCCCATCATCCTGTTCACACATCCATAAATTACCCAGAGGGAGCGGGGTGTCCTGGAAGCATCCCTGCTTTAAATCACCTGCAAATATATTTCCCTCCCTCCTTTTCTCTGGATGGCTCACTTGGGAACAGAGTGGGGGGTGTTTTAGAGTGGTGGGAAAAAGGTTGCATTGGGAGGGAATAAACAAATTTTGGTTCTCTTTCTGGCTTTATTATTGGTTGACCATGTGACTCTGACTGACTGAGAGAATAATTTCTCTACTCTGGGCCTCAGTTCTTCCATCTTTGAAATGGGAAACTGAAACTAGAAAGGAGAATCCCTTGATCTGGGTTATTCAGTCAGGCAATGATAACAGGGAGAACAGACTAAGACGAGACCTCTCCGGTATCTTCATACTGTGTGAGACCCTGCAAGACCAGCAGGATGATAGTATAAATAAATAGCACCTCTTCTTTCTGTTAGCTCAGTGGTGTCTGATGACACCTTTGTCCAAGTATAGTCTTTAGGAAAACTCACAAAACTGTAGTCTGGTGACATTGCATTATTTATCATTACCTGCATTGCATGAAGTAGTTGTTAGGTTTAAGTTTAATTTCCTAATAAGCAGTAGAGGAAATGGAGCATAAGAGGGGTAATGTTTGAAGGCTGCTGAGGAACAAGGTCAGAACTGAGGCATTGCAGAAGTTGGCGGGCTGATGTGGAGGACGCTACATTGCAGAGCCTAGGGAAGGCGGGGCATGCATCTGAGACAGAGCATGGAGAACCACTAGATGGATCATATATAGCAGAACTGCCTGCTGTGGTCACAGCTGAATTCAGCTTGAGCATCCAGGTTTTTCATGCTCATCTTTAATTTACCCGCCTGGAGTTTTTTAGATCACCATGCATTATTCATGAACCCCTTGTGAATGTAGCATCCAAGGCTCTGGATAAAGAGATGCCAGAACCAATGAAACACAAAATCCTATCCCTAAAGAATTCAGAGGCACAACCAGGTGACTCTGAAAAAAGAAAAAAAAAAGAAGTTGCTGCTGGATCCAGTCTTACGGGAACTCTTCTCCAGCTTTTTTCTGGGCTGCATCTGCAACTGAATCTTCATTTGAGGGTCCTCCCTTGGAAAAGAGCTGATGAATAATTGAATCCTCATCCCCCACTGCATCATCTGAGGAGTACCAGGGCCCCTAGTTGTCACTGGAAAGAAAAATGTACCAATTGGTATATATAGATGAAGGGTACCCAGTGGGACTGCAGTAGAAGGAAACGTGGAAGAAGAAAAGAAAATGAGCCACTTTAATGGTTTGTTAAAGAAGTTGTCAAACATTGCTTCGTCCATTCTCCCGATTCTTTCACGTCTCTGAGCCCTCACTCTGTTGGCACCAGGTGGAGCGCTTCACAGTTGATGCTCACAGCAACCTTGGGAGGGAGGGGTGATTATTATTCCCATTTTACAGAAGAGGAAACTAGATTCAGGGAGGGCAGGTTATTTTTCCAAGCCAGTTTACAGAGAGGTAGTTTATTTTGGAGAGTGATTCTTTTTTTTTTTTTTTTAATTTATTTTACTTTAGGTGCATACTATATCTGGCATTTCTCCCCATGTTATCCCTCCCCACCCCCCGTTGGAGAGTGATTCTTAAGGAATAGAGGACGGGGGAGGGCTGAAAAGAGTGAAATAGGGAAGGTGGGTGAGGCCCAACCAAGGGTGTGGTATGTTACCGAGCTGGTTAGCGCTTGGGCAACTAGGGCTCAATTCTATTGGAGGTCTTCTGAGAAGTTATATAGAGTAGACCTCAAAATTGTCTACTGAAAGTGCAGAAGGAGGAATACCTATGTTCCAGTTTCTGTCCTCTTTTGGCCCATAGTTGATAATTTCCTCACATTTCCAGGTTTGTGCATTGTGAATATTAAGTTGTTTTTTTTTTTTTTTTGGTCAACTTGGCTGAGTCACAGGTCCCAGATATCTGGCTAAACATTATTTCTTTGTGTTTGTGAGGGTGTTTCCATAAGTGATTAGCATTTGAATAGGAAGACTGGGTAAAGCCAGTGTCCCTCCTCTGTGCACAAGGCATCATCCAATGTGTCAGGTCTATCTTGAATAGAACAAAAGAGTGGAGGAAGGAAGAATTTTCTCTCTCTGCCTGACTGCTTGAGCTAGAACTTGGATCTTCTGCCCTTAGACTGGGACTTGCCATCGGCTTTCCTGGTTCTCAAGTCTTTGGACTTGGAGTGGAACTACACTAATAGCTTTCCTGGGTCTCCAGCTTGTAAATGGCCGACTGTGGGACTTCTCAGCCTCCATAATAATGCGAGCCAATTTCTTATAATAAATAATAAATCTCTTCTTATATGTATAAGTATCTCGTATTGGTTCTGTTTCTCTGGAGAACTCTGACTAACATGCATGCACCATAACGGCTGAATGGGCTTCCAAAGCATTCTATGGGGGCAGAGAAAGCCCACAATGCAAGGCAAAAGATAATGTAGCTGAAAAAAGGTTCTGTCTGGATATGACTGGCTGTAGGTTGCCACCACAACAGCCAGGGCAAAAAAGTACACCAAGAGGAAATAATACAGGTCGTAAAAAAATGTCTGACCCAGTCCACCCATTGCATGTGCTATGCTCAATGTGAACTTCAGTATATCACAGTCTGCAGGCAGTAGTTGACTGAAATTTCTGCAAAACAATCTACAGAGATAGATTAGTAGATTGGCTGCGCGCGGTGGCTCACACCTGTAATCCCAGCACTTTAGGAGGCTGAGGAGGGTGGATCACCTGAAGTTAGGAGTTTGAGACCAGCCTTGCCAACCTGGTGAAACCCTATCTCTACTAAAAATACAAAAATTATCCAGGTGTGGTGGATAATTATCCAGTAGCTAGGACACGCCTGTAGTCCTAGCTACTTGGTAGGCTGAGGCAGAAGAATTGCTTGAACCTGGACACAGAGGTTGCAGTGAGCGAAGACTGTACCACTGCACTCCAACCTGGTGACAGAGCAAGACTCTGTCTCTAAAAATTTCTCAAAAAAAAAAAAAAGACATATTAGTAGATCAAATTACAATTCCTGCTGCTACAGCAGGTCCTAAGGCCATAATTGATCTTTATCATTTCTTACCTCAAGCAACCATTCTAGATTTCCTTTATGTTTGGCAAATAGTTCAGCAGATCTAGGTTTCTTACCTTGCGTTGAAACATAAACCTTTCTCCTGAAAAGCCAGACCTCTTAATTGCCTTACTGTTGTCAGTGGTGTTTGTTTCAGCTGCCATTTACAGTGACCACACACCATGAAACCACCAAGAAATGATGCCTTCCCCCCAGTATGTCCCCTGGGTTCAGATATGCTTCTTTCTGCCACCATTACATAGCAGAAGTATCAGAGTCAACTATCACTGACAATATTGGTGGGTTGTTTGCCCCCGTCTTCAGAGTAAGGTTCCCTGCTCCATCCCATGGGAACCAGAATGCAGGAATGGGAGCATAAATATCATAAGTGTATCGTTGAGTGAGAGTCAGAAAGACCAATCCTACTTGTACTGTTGATGCTCAGACCTGTAAATTCTAGCTATCAGTGACTCAACTTCATATACCTCATTCTGTAGGACGGAGTCCTAGCTCTATAGGTCATTGTTTCAGAGTTGACTCCTCTGATTAAGCCTTTAGTAGACAATTTACATGTTCACATGTCCTGAAGTCATACACTCATTGTTACAGCTCTTTCATGAGTCTCTTAGTCCAAGGTGATATTATGTGGATAGCATTTTTAGCAAGTTACATATTCTTTAAGTCCATAATTGGTGGTGCTGGCCACAGGCAAAGCAGAAAGAGGATAAAACCATAGCTAGAGTGGGTAACTATTCTATACAGGCGATTGCTGCCCTGTGTTCAGTAAGAGAAGCCTGATATAGTTAATCTGACACTAAGTGGTGAGTTGATCTCCTCATGGTGCCGTTTTGAAGGCTCATTTTCAGTCTGTATTGCTGTTAGTTTTGGCATTCATTAGTGGCAGTAACTAGATTAGCCTTAGTGAGGAGGAGCCCATGCTACTAAGACTATGCATATCCTCCATCTCTGCTATCACGGTTGCTCTGTTATGGGCCTCTCGCATAACATTCAGGCTCACGTGGTCAAGGAAGGACACTGGCTGACATCCACTGGTTGGCTGACCCTATCTATCTAATTGTTGAATGCTTCTTCTGCTTGGATGATCTTTTGCATGAAATAGAATGAGACACAAAGATCTGTGTGTATTGTATCCATATTCATAGCTACGTTCACATGCATCTTCTCCAGGTTTCCCTGCCACTAATCACCGTCTATGGTCTTTCCAGGCCTCTGATCCACCAGCCAAGCCATTTGTCATTGTCCAGGAATCTATCCGTAGTCATACCTTAGCCCCTTTCTCTCCCCATACATGGAGGGCAACCAAATGTACTCCTCAAAATTCTGCTAACTGTGAAGAATCCCCTCACCTCTGTTCTTCAGGGGTACCCTGGGGAAGGCTGTAGTGCAATAGCCATTCATTACTTTTTTTTCTTTGAAAAACACTGAAATATCTGTGCACCAGGCCTCAGTTTAGTTGGTCATAAGAAAGTTCTCATGAGGTCATGGGTGCAAGTTGAGAGAGAGCTGATGCAGTCAGGCTGCACTCAGAGATATTTGTAACTACACAGGTAGTTGCAAAAGAAAGGACTAGAGTAAAAAGATGGGTTGAGAGGATGTGAGATGGGGCATTTGAAATATGTAAGATGATGCTATAATTCCCATTGTACTCATGGGAGGATCAAGGCTGGGAGAGCTGGTAACTATAGGTGAAGAGAAAGGAGAAATCTAACTTCTAGTGAGAGCCTATGATGTGATGGGGTTTTGGTGTATGTGACTATATTTAATCCTCCCAACATTTCTATAAGGTAGTTGGTACTGTTTTCATTTTATAGATTGGGAAACTGAGATTCAGAGAGAGAAAATCACCACCCCAAGGACACGTTTTAAGTTAATATTGGAGACAGATTTTAACTGTGTATCAGCTTGTCTCTGCTTTGCTGGCAGGACTAGGTCTGCTGTACTGGCAGGACACAGAATGCTTTCCTTCTTTAATTTTGCCTTTTGGACCACAAGTTCTCTCTTGATTGGGGAGGACCTAGTTATAGGAATCTTCCCTGTCCCTGGGTTCTTAGATTCATCCCCCATGATGAGCAAACTCATGAAGCAGTCATCCTTGTCTGGTCCTTTTCCCTCAAGGCACTCGTCGAATCAATAAACTCTTTGATCTTGATCCTTGGATAGAGAGTTGTCCTCCAAGAACATCACTAGGGTTTTCTCTCTTATAAATATTTCAGCAATTACCAAAGCTTGCCCTTCCAGAGTCTAGTTCTCAGAGGGGAGCTTTGAAGGAGTAACATAATCAAGTTTTTGCTACAGAAATTATAATAGCTAATATTTATTGGACACCCACATATGCCAGGTGCTGTTATATGCCTTTTACATATATCAACAAATTTAATCTATCTGGTAATTCTATGAGATATGTACAATTTCCATGCCAGGTTTTTACTTGGAAAAACAACAGCTAAGTGCAGAGATAAGTGTTTTGCCTGAAGTCGTGTACCTAGAAGGAGACAAGAAGTCCCAAATTAGAGCCTTCACTGTAAACATTGTGCGTGCCATCTCACTTAGGCTGTGGCTTGGAGAAGGATCGTATGATGCCAGGCTGGAGGCAGGAAGACTAGTCAATGATGACTGCAAAAGTCAGTTGGTGACCCGGACAGATATGGAGGAATTAGAATGGGGAGAATATAGATTATCAGAGAGTTATTTAGGTGATAGACACCACAGGACCACCCCTGAGTATGTTGTAGCCGACTCTGTGGATGCCCTGCCTGCCTCCCGAGAGCCCCACCACTTCCCAGCTTACTTCCAGCTGCAATGTCTGCATCTCTTTGCCTGAAGCTGGGAAACTGCCTGTGGGTAAGACAGGATGTAAGGGCAGGGAATTAATACTCCACTAGGAGTACCCTCAACCCATAAATGATGTTATCATCCTGAGGCTTTTTCTACACCATTTCCTCAAGTTTCCAGGTGGGTATTAAGCTTCAACTGCCCATAGCACAGCTGCCTTGATACGTGTATCATAGGCTGACTTCATTCTCTTCCCTGTCTCATGTTCTTACTCCCTTATCCCAGGTTTTCTGAAATCCCCTCAGGAACTATTTGTATTTAAATCCTTGGCTCAAAGTCTTCTTCTGGGTAATCTAAACTAAGGCACAGGTAAGTGGTTATGGGGAGTGAATAAGAGGTTAGAGTCAAAGATACGCCTGAAAGATTATGTGTCCAGCTTGAATGATGTTCTCTGAAATCTGGAACTCTGGGGCAGGAGTGCCTTTGAGGAGCGGGTGATGAGCTACACTCAGAACCTGGTGAATCTGAGATGCCTGTGGGACATCTTAGAGGAGTCACTTCACCAGAGGTTGGTTCTGTGGGGCTGGAACTCAGGAGAAGGTTCTGGGTTGGGGAGAGCCTGTGTTGGGATCTTTAGGAGAGTTCATGACTCACCTCAAGGGTGGGTGTGGGTATCCATCTCCTTAATCATGTGTGATCTTTTCCCTTCAACTCCTACCCAAATGGAAGGAAAGAATATGAAGGTGTTTATGTGGGTGGAAGCTGAGAAAGTCCTTGTTAGAGAAAAGAGAGAGAAAGCACGTTTACATTGAGGGAGTATTTATTGAAGTTCTGTCAGCGGCTGCAAGCAAATCACTGATACATTTCAGAAAAAATGTCTGGAAGATTTTCCTTGCCCTGCAGGGAGTGTTTTTTAATAAGTGATGTGGTCAGAAGTGTCGGTTTAATTTTTCTCAGCTGGTGCTGCAGACACTCTAAGAGTTTGTTGGAGAAATTCATTTGGTCTTTATAAAGGTTAACATGGAGATATCAGCATGCCTTGTTAGCACTCCCTGCTCTCGGAGCAGAAGGAGTCCTTGATGGGGTCTTGTCTAACATCCTATTTGGTAGATGCTGGGATCCATCTGGCTAGAGGTTGTCATACTTGAACTTGGATTCTTCTGGTGATAAGGAGCTCATTTCTTTACAAAGTGCACCATTTAATGGTTCAACAGTTTTCATTGTTAAGCAGTTCTTTTATGGAGCTTAAATACACCTCTCCATCACTTTGGCTCATGGGCTCCAATCTTGTGGGTACCACATTGACTTCCTCTCCTCCCTGTGCATAGGAGAGCCTTGCTAGAAAGCTGGAGGTAGTAGCTTCCCATGTTCACTTGAGTCTTCTCTTGTTTAGACTGAACTTGCTTTTGGTTGTTTTCTTCCCAAAGCTGGGGAATGATCAATCCAGAGTCAGCAGCTAAGGCCAGAGAGTCTAACATACCAGAATGTAAAGGCTGCTATGTAGTCTGTTCAATCTTAGGAGGCACCATTTGTATTGTAGACATCCTGCACAACCGTCCCTGGCAAACGTGAGAATGGGCCTCAACCTCTTCTCAGCAACTATGTAGATGCTGGTTCCTCAGAAACACCCAGTTGCTTGTTAGATAGACAGATAGTTATGGAAAATATCAATACACAGAATTAGAGATAAAATAAAGAGAGAAAGAGAGAGAGAGAAAAAGAGCAAGAGCATGAGCTTGTAAAATCAAAGTGAATAGTCCCATATCCAATTTGTCTCTCACACTTCTTTTCACCAAGTCCTGGCAAATTTGCCTTCTCCTAAATATGTCTTAAATTCACCTGCTTGTCTCTGTCTCACCTGTCACCATCCCATCCAGTCTACCATGATATTTTATCTGGATTATCTCAATAGACTCCCCACTAGTCTCCCTGGATGCCTTCCCGTTCACTCTCCACACAACTACCAGAGTTATCTTCTTTAAATTCAAATTCGCTGCATGGCTTCCCCGTTGAGAATTCTTTAGGGCTTCCCAATGTTCTCAGGCCAGTGATCAACATTTCAACAAGGCTTACCCCAGGCATTGGATAATCTAGGACCCCGTTCTCCTGTTGAGCTTTTCTCTTGCTAAGGAGCAGCTGTGACTGGATGGGTGCAGTAGGAGTGTCTTAGTCCATTTTATGTTGTTATAACAGAATACCTGAGGTTGGCTAATTTATAAAGAACAGAAGTTTATTCAGCTCACAGTCCTGCAGGCTGAGAAGTTTAAGGGCATGGCTCTGGCTTCTGTTGAGGGCTTTCATGCTGCATCATAACATGGCCAAGAAGGTCAAAGAGGAAGCAGACATATGTGAAGAGGAGACGAAACCTGATGGGTGTCCCGGCTTTCTAAAAACTCACTCTCACGGGAACTGATCCAATCCATTTCCTTAAGAACTCGTTTAGCCTTGCCATAGTGAGAATTCACTACCATGAAAGTGGCATCAAGCCATTCATGAGGAACCCACCCACATGACTCAAAGACTGCCCACTAGGCCCCACCTCACCATGTCACCACACAGGGGACACATTTCAACATGAGCTTTGTTGGGCACAAACAAACCATATCCACACCACAGAGAGGAGGTAGTGGGAGGCTTTAGATAGAGCAGAGTTTCCTCAACCTCAGTGCTGTTGGCATTTTTGGCCAGAAAAATTCTTTGTTGTGAGGCATTGTCTCGTGCCTTGTAGGAGGTTTAGAAATACCCCTGGGTTCTACCCATTAGATACCATTATCACTGCCCTCCCCTACCCCAGTTGTGATAATGTACAATCTCTCCAGACATTGCCATCCACCGCCGAGGGCAGAGTAACACCCAGTTGAGAATCGCTGCTTTAGGGAGAGACCCAGACTTGAGTTCAATCCCAGCTCTGCCTGTTTGTAGTTGTGTCATCTTTCGTAGGTATGCTTAACCTCTTTGGGTCTGTTTCCTCAACTGTAAAATGGGATTACTAGTAGGAGACACAACACACGGATGTGACCATCAAATCAGATAATTCATGTAGTGACAAGGTAGTGCCAAGTAGAGAGTAAGTTCAATAAATAAATATCTGTCGTTATTATTGCTCTTATTGTTGTTAGCTTTCTCTAACAGGAGTGGGTTGACTCTGGTGAGAAAATTCCTTTGCATACACACAATCGTGCACTCCCACCAACCCCAATAAAAAAAAGCAGCTTCCTCCCAAGCCAGGGAAGAAATCAACCTGTATTATTATTTTTTTTCTGAAAAGTCAGTTTCTTGCAGGAATGAGCATAAATGGGCTCTCCTCCTTCGGGAAACAGTGGCCTTTTCCAGGGGACAGTTTAATCTTTTGGAGACAGATGAATATGAGCTGCAGTAATCCTGCAGTGCTACCAGGAGAGTTGGGGAGATGGAGAGAATTTCAATTGGGCCTTGGAGACACTCAGGGTGTTTCAATAACTGCACTTTGTGACTTGAACTCTCCCACTGTGACGCATTCCTGGAAACAACAACCCAGGCTAATAGGAGGGAATTTCATGAGTGGCAGGGGTGAAGGTTATGCCCTTTCCAAAGTCATATCCAGTTCTCTGTAGTGGGCAGGTGTGCTGGGTGTGCTCTGTTTGCTCCTCTAGATCCTCTCTCTGTCCTCCTCCCTGTGGCTCTGTGTCCTGGGAGGCCAACTCTTATGAAGCACAACAATGCATTTTCCTTGCATTAAAAATTCCTATTAGATTCAGCCAATGGAAAGCAAGAGCAGGAGATCAAAGGGTGGGAGGGGACAGAGGTCAGACTAATTTTCTTTCCCTTTTCTCCCTCCTCAGACAGGCGCCTTCTAAGCTACAGCAATCCTGTCTGGATTTGGCAACTGCTGCCTGTCTCCATTCTATCCCCAACACTCACCTGGAAGTAGTGGCTCTGGAATACTGCACTGACCCTCTGGTTTGCCCCAGCCTTGCCCTGGCCTTTGCAAGTAAGATACTTTGTTAAACGCCTCCAATTGCCACGTTTGAGCACGCCTCTGGTTTCCTGCTGGGCTTCTGATGCAGCAGATCTTCAGGAGCCCAGATAAAAGGGTAAAATGCTGGGTTGTCAGGACCATATTTTGTTTATTCTGATTCCTCACTATAGCACCTGGCACAGAGTAGGTGCTTGGTGAATGTTTGTTGACCTGAATTAATGGGATTTGGAGTTAAGATAGGAAAGTTAGATCAGGGAGCTACTTTCCCCTGAGCTTGACAGTATATGCTAATGGCTGTGGGTGTCTTAGGGACATTTTGCTATGTGGCAGGAGGTGTGGATGGATTCTGTGATTTAGTCACGCAGTCTAAACCTCAGGGTCTTGTTGGGCTTATAGAAGGCTCACTGGGGAGGCTGGTGGCCCATGTGACATGTATGGGCAGCACTCTAGTGGAGGTTCTGGAGATGAGGGGGCGTGGGAAGGGCTCAGAGAAGGAAAGCTACCTATCCAAGGCCACACAGCCAGGAGGGACAGAGCAAGCTTAAAGCTTGTGACCCATTCACCAGCAGCGGTGTTCACCTGCTGAGCACTTACTGTGGCCAGGTGTACTGCTTAAGCTTATCTCAGTTTTCACAATGGTGTAAGGAAGATATGATCAGCCCTCTTCACAGGTGGTAAAACAAAGGCTCAGAGAGATAAAGTGATTCATCCAAAGTCATACAGCTAGAAAGACACACAGCTGAGATTTACATATAACACTAAAACTGTTCTTAACTTCTATTTCAATTTGCTGTCTGTGGCTATTTAAAAAAGTGTCTAGCCAGATGGGTGGTGCATGCCTGTCATCCCAGCTACTCAAGAGGCTGAGGTGGGGGATTACTTGAGGCCAGGAGTTCGAGGCTGTAGTGCACTATGACCCAGTTCCTGTGAATAGCCCCTGCAGTCCAACCTGGGCGACATAGAGAACCCCCATCTCTTAAAAAGAAAGGAAAAGAGTCTAAAACTACTCTTCGAGAAGTGGCCTCAAAGAAGCAACATTGAAGCTGAGACCTGAGTTCAGGATGTAAGTACCAGTGGTAAGAGAATTTACAAAAGCCAGAAGGAGGCCGATGAACTTGAGGAAATTAGAGAAGTTCAGTGTGGCAAGAACAGGAATGTGGTTGGAGCAAGTGGGGGGGGGGAGAGATGAGGTAGGAGGGCTTTCCAGAGGCCAGATTATGGAGGCCTTTGGGGGAAGTGTAGAGGAGTGTGAACTATTCTATAGGCACCTGGGAGCCACTGAAGGTTCTTGATCAGCCTTGATGGGAACTGGAGGCTGGCTATGGCTGCCTGGTGGAGGACTGCTTGAAAGGGGGAGTACTGAGGCAGGAGTGCCCACAGGGAGCTTTCAGGGAGGTTTGGGTCAACGATGATGCCAGTCTAGACTAGCACGAGAGAAGTGATGGAGGAAGTGGACAGATATGAGAGATTTTAGAAGGTAGAAGTTATTGGACAGGAAGCTGGTAGAGAAGGATCAGCCAAGAACAGCCCTTTGGAACTCGTTGTCTCATTGTGGTTTTCCATGTCCTCATACCTTGAATGAAGAATGTAGATTCCAAATTTCAGACAGTGAACCGTATCCTGCTATTCATTCTACCTCTGTTCCCTCACCTCTGAGGGACTCATCCTTTACCCATCCTGTGACCCTTACTTCAGCATTAATCATTCCAAAAATATGCATTGAGTACCAACTATATATCAGATATTTTTGTAGCTGCTTTGAATCTACAGCAGTGTACAAGTCAGACAAAATCTCTACCCTCTCGGATGCTAACATTTTAATAGGAAGACAAATGAAAGATGACAATTCCAGAGACAAATGCTATGAAATGGTAAATAAACTAGGGGAAGGTGACAAGGAGTGACTGGGTGGGGCAATTCTAGATGGAGTGATGTCTCTAGGGGAGATGTCTCTGTGGGGACATGAACGTGGGGGCATGGAGAGAGTGGGAGGCAGGGGTTGGGAGGGTCACTCCCAGGAGGGAGAGTGGATCAGGAACTGAAAAGTGGGTGCTGGCTCATAGCTGGGGGTAACATTGGAGAAGCCTCTGTGGCCTGAGCACACATGTCTGTACAGACTTTGGCAAGGAGTTTTGATTTTATTTTAGGATTGTACACAGGGGAGTGATGAACTGATTTATTCTTTGGAAAGAACACTTTTGGTGTTGTAGCAAGAATAGGTTGTAGGGATCCTGTCAGGGGCAGATGCAGGGAAGCCACTCCTGAGGCTCTTGTGTCAGTCTAGGTGGGAGATGATGTTGACTTTGACAATGGTGGTGCCACAGGAACAGAGAAATGAGCAAACCTAGGGGGCAGGTGTGTGTGTTACAGTAGGTAGATGAGACGAGCGGGATTATGGGGGAAAGTAAGAAATCTTCTTGGTCTTGAACAAGCTGCTGGAGTCACTTGCCTGAAGCCCTTTGCATTTTGTCCTTTCATACCTTTTAGGTTCTCAGAACATCTCAGTGTGAGAAATGGAATGGGATTGTCTGCTTGTCTCTGGTGGGGCATGGGGCAGCACTGCCTCTCTCAAGAAGGCTTCCTTCCACTCAAGGTTGAAGACCCTTCCCAGGGCCAGCTTGCTCTGAGGTAGACATCTCTTACCTTTGCTCCCAAGAACATCTTACTACTTATTTATTTTCTTTTTCCAAAGAATTTGGCTGAAATACCTACAGTGTCTCAAACTCTCCCTGCTATTCTTTCACTGTAGCAGTGATTAAAGAAAATAGGGAGGACAGGGATTATTTTAAGAGAATTGAGGAGTCCTGGCTGACAGAGCTCCCTGGTAATCTAACACAGTGGCTGAAATTCCACTGTCATTGAGCATCTTCTTCAGGTTAATCACAGTTCTCTTCAAATGCAAATGAGGCTAGAATGGGCACTGTACATTAATCTCCACCTACATATCAACTGTTTTGTTGTCCCTAACACAGAGAAATCAGACAGGCTGAAAGTTAGATATCTGGGAGTGGCAGAAAGAGCACAGACTTTAAAGCCAGGAAGATTCACCTTCGAGTCTTGGCTTTGACATTTACCAGCAGTCTGACCTTGAATGGTTTCCTACTTTCCTTGAGCCTCACCTTCCCCAATGTAATTGGGGGCTCAAAAATACCTCCATTGCAGCATTATTTGTGATAGAATCGAAGGACCCAGTGCACTGCTTGCCCCATAGCAAGTGCTCAACAAGTTCTCTTCCTTTTCTTACTCTTGTTCTTTGTCTCAGGCTCCATCCTGTCTGCTTGGCCCAAGCTCCTCCTCCTTTGGTCTTGCATGGTTATTAAGCGGGTCTTGGCTGAGACATCGCCTATGGCAACCCACAGCAACCTCTCCTTGCAGAGGCTGCCAAATGTCAGCCCCTCTATAATAAAACTTTCTTTCCCCTTTGGGCTAGGAGGAGCGCTAGACAGTCTGATTGTGCCCGTCCCTCTGTGATTAAGGTCCGCAATCAGCCCAGCTGCTTGATGGAATCAGAACTGGCTGATTAGCAGGGTGCACTTTGGCCTCAGGTTAATGGATGATCTCACACTGTGGCTGCAGAGTAATTACCAGTTAAAAGGTCTGAGGCCAGGGCTCTGTGGTCTTGGGGAGGTCTGGCCCCATTTAAATGCAGAGTCAGGAGAATAATGTTCTATTAGCCAGCAGCAGGTAGCTAAGATAGGGGGGCCCAGGACCCGATGGATGTGTCTCCAGAGGTCTAGGCTCATTCTCAAATTGGCCAGGTGGACTTTACTTACCTTGAAGGAGCCAGTTCAGGGGTGTGGCAAGAACAGGTTTAGGGGATCAGACAGACTGGGGGGAATTCCAGCTGGGCCACCTCTTGTTCATGGCATCTTTGGCAATGCATTTAACCTTTCCATGCCTCGATGTCCTCATCTAAAATGTTGAGTTAAAAATGCCTGCCTTATGGGGTCAGTGTGAGCTTAATCAGGTGTATGTATAGAGGTGCATAGAGGTGTTCAACATAAGCTGTGCCTTTCTATTCCCTGTCGTATGTGCCTCTGGCTGGTCAGTGATTCTCCTTCCAATCCTCTGCACAGACTATACCTGAAAATTGATTGACTTTACAAGTATTTACTAAATATCTATTGTGTGCCAACTGCAATGTCAGGTGTGGGGATAAGTCACAGTCCAAAAATTCAAGGAGCTCATGATCTTGCGGGGAGTCAGGCTAAGAAACTGGTTGCTAGAACAACGTTGTGATAGAGATAAACAGGGTGAATATGGAAACCCTGAGCTGAGCCCTTGACCTAGACCGCAAGTCAGAGAGGCTTCCTGGAGCAGGTAATTCTAAACCAAGCACTGTAGCTGGAGAAGAGCAGAGGTAACATTTCAGGCGATGAGAACAACTGATGCAAAGGCCCACGAGAGAGAGGGGCATGAGACATGTTTGTGGAAAGAAATGAAAAGGGCTCAGTACCTGAGACTCTGGTGGGTGAGTGAGCTCATGAATGAATGTATGAATGAGTGAGCAAGAAAATGGAGCAATGAATAAAGAATGAGTAAATGACGAATGAGTGATTGAGTGAATGAATGGATACCTGCATGGTTGAAGGAATGAATGAATGAATGAATGGTGTCATTAATGCATGGGGTAATCAGTGACTGAGTACATGCATTCAGGGCACCACCCTCAGGTCACTGTTTCAGTAAGGGCTATCTTGTTCACCTCATCAAAAATTGCGAACTCCCCACTCCTAACCCACATTCTCAGTCACCTTTTTCCTCCTATGTTGTTTTTTCCTTAGCCCTCAACGCCCTCTGAGTACATGTCATGTGCTGATTTATTAAATGTACCAGGAATTGTTCGTATCATCCCTCTTATCCGCCGGGACAGGGATTTTTTTCACTTTTGCTCACTGACATGCAGGGCTCTGGCACGTAGTAGGTATTTAACAGATGCTTGTGAATTAAATAAATTACATGAGATGTTGAGTGAGGAAGAGGGTGGAGAAGAGGGAGAAGAGGGTTCTCAGGGCCTGAGCTTCTGGTCCTAATTCTCACACTCCAGTGAATGTATACACCGGGCCTTCTTTCTAGGTATTCCTTTTTAATTTTTATTTATTTATTTTTTTTGAGACAGGGTCTCTCTCTGTTGCCCAGGCTGGAGTGCAGTGGCATGACCTCAGCTCACTACAACCTCCGCCTCCTGGTTTTAACTGATTCTCATGCCTCAGCCTCCTGAGTAGCTGGGACTACAGGCATACGCCACCGTGTCCTGCTAATTATTTTGTATTTTTAGTAGAGACGGTGTTTCACCATGTTGGCCAGGCTGGTCTTGAACTTTTGAGCTCAAATGATCTGCCCATCTCAGCCTCCCAAAGTGCCGGAATTACAGGCATGTGCCACTGCACCAGGCCTCTGGATATATCTTAACAGAGCTCAGCAGCCTGGGCACATGTTTCCTCAGAGATGCTGCCCTGGGTCTGTCAGGTACTGCCCTGAAGCTGGCCTTGTGGTGGGTGGTGTGCTGGCCCCTGAAGGAAGGAGGGGAGGGAAGGAAGGGAGGCAGCAGGAAGGCAGTTGCTGCTGGGGAAAGCAATTCTGTCTCCTTTGGCAATCTCAGCAGTGGCCACTTGTCAGAAGAACCGGCAGGGGAAAAAAATGACAAAAAAATCAGGTCCAATTTATCACCTTCAAATCGTGTTGAACAAGCTACTGTAGCTACTTGGTTTTGAAGAACTCCCCATTCTTCCCCCTGCACAGAACAAACACCACTAAATGCCTGTCCACCTGCGCAGCTGAGCGTTGGCAACATCGCTGCCAATTAAAGGGCTCCCTGCCGTGGGGGCTGATCCAGGGTGGCTGTCGAGGGGGGCGGTGGAGAGAATGGCATCATTAAAATGGGAGAACAAAGGAGGTAGGACAAGTTCAAACGCAATTAAGACACAAAGGGAAAGGCTGACTTTCTGGGGCAGTTATGCCTAGGGACAGCTGGGTGCCTCTGGCAAAATTTACCTGTAACCCAAGCAGTTGGTAATGGCCAGATGCTTGCAGGGGGTGGGGCAGTGGGGTCCACCTACACAGGGAGCTTTCAGGGCACCCCAGATATCTCCATGCCTCCTGTGCCCCCGTCTTCCCAGGTCCCTAGCTCACAGGGAGCAATGGTCAAAATGGTTCAAAGACCTGGTAGAGCCAAGGCTTGCCCCAACCCAATGCTTCAATGTACTCTTCTGCAGCTCCCTGAAAGGTCTGATGACCACCACTGGGATGCCTCCCACAACTGGGAGCTGTTTACCTTTTGCAGCAGCACCTCTCCTTCTTGTTTCTGGTGACAATGATGATACAGAGTCCGAGTTTACTGAGCACTTACTGTGTGCTAGGCACCGTTCCAGAAGCTTTATAGGCGTGCCTCCCATTTACTGTGTTCAGTGTCCTCTTGCCGCTTCTGCTCTTTGTTTTCCACTCTCCACCTGTCTATCTTCTCCCTCTCAGGACTTTTGCATGGGCTGTTCCCTCTGCTGGGACCGAACGCCGTTCCTGCCTTTCTCACAGAGTGCTGTTGGGCTGAAATGGGTAGATGAATGTGAAAGCCCCACACATCTTGCAGCCCCCAGGGAAAGTCTTGCAAATGACAGCTATATTTATTGTACATTCAGAGTCCCAGCTTCAATTGACTGTGAAATAAATTTTTCTCTCTTCAGAGGCCCACAGCTGCAATGACTCTTTCACTATCCACCTGGATGCTTATTCTCCATCTCTTGAGGTTTTAAGAGTAGCCCACCTTGTGGGGTCTGGTGAGAGTGTCATCACAGCCTGGCTTAATTAAAGGGCAACATCATCATTTCATTTGTCATCGCCACCCACCACCACCATCATCATCACCTTCATATCACTGAAATCTACCATATTTTGAGCACCTATTTTATACCAGGCATTCTGTCAATTGCATCACATCTGTTTTCTCTAATCTTTCAAAAAACCAGTGGAGGAGATGAGGGCTTGGCAAAACAAAAAAGCTTCCTTAAGGTTGCACAGCTACTAACCACTCTAGTCAGGATTTGAACCCATATTTGTCTGACTTCATAGCCTCAGTGCTTTTTATTGGGTCACTAGCTCATGCATCTCTGTTTTCCATTCCCTTTGCCAGCTTTAACAGATGCCTCAGTTAAATTCTGACTGTATGTTTGACGGTCATGCATTTGGGACTACTGCAAAAAATCTAGGTTTAATTTAGGGCTGGCTTCTACAGAGCTTGCACATGTCTCTTACTTTTAAAACTTTTTCATAGAAACTTCTCTTAACATGTATTTCTTCCATTTTTGGGCTTAGGCAGTTGACCTTTGGATCAAAATGCAAACATTTTACATCCATCTTTATGTGTCGAGTGCAGCCTGGCTTCCAGACCCTGCCTCAATCTGCACCGGATCCCTAGATTGAGGACTTGGACCTCTCTGTGACTTCATCTTGCCACTGGAGCTGGGACTGTCACTGACTTGAGACCAGAGGGCCTCCAGCCTCATGCTCTGGAATCATCATTGAGTTCTCCTCCCCCAACCTCCATTCTGTCCCAGATCTGAGGGGTCCTGTTTTCTGTCCCAAGTCATGTTTCCATTTTGTTACCTCCCACTTACCCAGGCCCTTCAGCTGAAGCCTCAGTCTTGCTACCGTTGGCAACATGACTGTCCTGTTCCACCCCTAGACATGGTGGTTAGGGCCAGGACTTGGCTTAAAGGTCAACTGTATGTATTAAGGTTTTCTAAACCTCCCCTTGTCTCCACTGGTGGAATTGACCTTACTCTCCTTCATAATCTGGGACTGTGGACAGGTTATATCTCAGCACTAGCATCTCCAAAGCCTTCATTTCTCTGACACCTTTCCTCAGGCAGCAAAATGAGGCAATTTCAATTCCTTCTAGTGCTATATTCGTCAGGGGTTAAGGATTTTCCTTCATGCCACAATCATCCCATGAAATGTCCAACACCTCTCTCTTCTCCTCTGGGGTCCTTGAAAGTGTCAGATACTCTGGGACCGTGGATGGTTTCCATGGAATGGACCCATGGGAGGCACAGTCTGCAGGGCACAGACAACCACCATGGAAGGCTGAATGACCAATGGCTGAAGGTCTTGACTCCTGGCTGATGGGATCCCCTTCAGATGCATTCCTGTATACACTGACACTTGGGTACAAGGTCATTTGCCTCCTTTAAGCAAATCTCCACCTGACCCTTTTTGGTCCCCAGGGTCCCTTTTCAATTTATTCTCTCCTTTTTTTCATTTTATGCCCTTCACTTGGTTTCTGCAATCACAAAATCTCTCTCTGACTTTGTGAATTTGAAAATATTCATAACAACCTTTGTTTTACATTCCACAATAGATGACTTATACCTTCATGAGCAGCCTGGGGAGCTGGGAAGAGAAGAGAGCCTTGGGGTACAATTGAAAGAATTCCATGACCCCAGAGTCTAGGAGCAAGCACATAGATTGATACTCATAAGCATTCCCTACCGCACTGCATTTCCCACAAGAGCAAGGATTTGGTTTCATTTGTCATTCTCCCCACAACACTTTACCTGGTGCCGGGCCCACAGCAGGTGCTCAATGAATGCTGTGAATGTTGGAATGAATGCAGATCTAGTTTTCTGTTGCTGATTTCCAGTTGCCCTTATTTCTGGATGTTGCTACTGGATGCCAGGGACCATGGTAACTCCTTTAAGGAGCTTGAGGCTCAGGACATATAAGTAACTCCCCTGAGCCACCTGAGCAATAACCTGAGTAGTACATGGTAGAGCCTGGAGTTGAACCCAGCTCTTCCTCACTGACGTTCATCAATCACCTCTTTTTTTTTTTTTCCTAAAAAGATATGAGAACCATCCCATGTCTGCTTCAAATGACTCATCCATACACTTCTTATGTATTTCTGCCTAGACAGTCCTTGGCTATAACTCTTCAGGTAATTACTTAAACTCTCTGTGCCTCAGTTTCTTCATCTATAAAATGGAGATAATGAGGGATAATAATATCTACCTAAGGGTTATTGTGAATTGTTACATAAATGTTACATATATACAAAGCATTTAGTTACAAGACTTGAATATACAAGAATTATGCAAACATCATATAAGTGTTGGCCATTGTCATCGTCATCATCAATGGCAGAGGAAAGGCATATTTTAATGTTCTACTTATTCTTCAAGACCCCACTAAAATGCCACCTCTTCCATGAAGCTACCCTTAACCCCCCTGGTCAGAATCAGTCACTCTCTCTCTCTCTCTCTCTCTCTTTCTCTTCCTTACTCCCACAGTCCTTCATCTGTTGCATCTTTTTTTTTTTTTTTTTTTTTTCTAAGTGCCTTTCTCTCGCTGGACTGAGCAATATAGGACCCAATAAGGACAGTGGGCACTCTATAAATCCTCAGCGAATTGACCAAAGCCTGGAGGATTTGTCTCCTTGGACTTCCTCCAGATTAGGAAGGTTTAAGTGAGCCATCCCTAAAGATGCTGGAAGGTGGGCTTTTGTCTCTGGGAAAGCCTGCTTCTGCCTTCACTTCCAAGCATTCATCATCACTCCTGTCTCCTGCCTAATGAGCACCCAAAGTGATTTTCTATTGCTTGTAATTCAGCAAAATTGTTGTAACATTTGGAAGGGCCCGGAAATTGACAGCCTAATACTCCTGCTTGCCTGTCGTCTCGATGACTTGTCGAAGGTTGAGCTGATTGCTTCTCCTGCAACAATTATCCTGGAGCTTCAGACAACATCAGAGGAAATAAAGAGTTTGGAATGGGTAGAGACAGGGACTGAAGGAAAAAAGTCACGGAGGACATTTGGGAAATGGGGTGAGCAGGAAGACATCCTGAGTACTCGTGAGGAGGAAAGGCAGAGAGGAGAAGCCCCTTCCCGTCCTAAGCTCTCTATGGTTCTTACGAAGCATCCATGATTGTTGGAATCTGAAGCGATGCAGTAGACAGCAAATTTGCTGCTTTTTGGAATTCACTGGAGTCTTCTGGAATTTCCTGGCTCCATGTTCTCACTTTATACATGAAAAAACTGAGATGGGGGAAGGGGTTGGCTTTGCAGAGTGGGTGGCAAAGACAGGATTGAAGTCAGATCTCCTGTCATCTCTAAAATGGATTTAAAGGCGTGAGAGTGCAGATGTCTTTTCAAGATCTTGATTTCAATTATTTCTTTTTTTTTTCTTTTGAGAGGTGTGGTCTCACTCTGTCACCCAGGCTGGTCTCAAACTCCTGGTCTCAAATGATCCCACTGCTTCAGCCTCCCAAAATACTGGGATTACAGGCATGAGCCACCTGCCTGGCCTGATTTCAATTCTTTTGGATGAATACCCAGAAGTGAGACTGCTGGATCATATGGTAGTTCTATATTTAATTTTTTGAAGAATCTCTATACTGTTTTTCACGGCAGGAAACATCATTTTATATTCCTACCAGCAATGTACAGAAGTTCCCTTTCTTTTCATACCCTCACCAACACTTGGTGTCTTGTTTTTTGGTAATGACTATCCTGACAGATGTGAGGCAATATCTCATTGTGGTTTTGATATGCATTTCCCTGATGATTAGTGACATTGACTACTTTTTCATATGTGTCGGCAATTTGTGTGTCTTCTTTGAAGAAATGTCTTCAACCCTTTAGCCCATTTAAAAAGTTAATATATAATTGTTGTACATATTTTGGGAGTACTTGTGATATTTTGATACTGGTATATAATGTGTAAGAATGAGATCAGGATCATTGAGTTATCTATCACCTCAAACGTTTATTTTTCTTTGTCTTGAGAATATTACAAATCTAGCTGTTTTGGTGTATACAATAAATTAGATTCTGGGGATTTTTTTGCTACTGATTTGTAGAAATGTTTTATATATTCTAGAAATTAATGCCTTATGAGATATATTGTTTGTAAATGTTTTTCTTCATTGCCTAGTTTGCCTTTTCACTCTGTTGATTGCTTCCTTTTCTGCACAGACACTTTTAGTCTGATGCAGTCACATTTACCTATTTTTGCTTTTGTTGCCTGTGTTTTTGGTGTCCTATCCATGAAGTCATTGCCAAGAACAATTATATAAAGCTTCTCTTGTGTTTTCCTCTAGGAGTTGTAGGAGTTTCAGGTCTTAGGTTTAAGTATTTAATCCATTTGGGGTTGATTTTGGGGTATGGTGTAAGAGAAGGTCCAATTTGAAACTTCTGCATGTAGATATCTGGTTTTTCCAGCACCATTTGTGGAAGAGAATATCTTCTCCCAGATGTATATTCTTGGCAGCAGTATTATTTATAATAACCAAGATGTAGAAACAACCTAAATGTCCATTTATGAATGACTAGATAAAGACAATGTGGCATATACATACAATGAAAAATGATTTAGCCTTAAAAAAGAAGGAAATCCTGTCATACGTGACAACATGAATGAACCTTGAGGACATTATGCCAAGTGAAACAAGCTGGGCACAGAAGGACAAATACTGCGTGATTCCACTTATATGAGATAGATAGGGCCAGGCAAGGTGCCTCACACCTGCAATCTCAGAACTTGGGGAGGCCAAAGAGGGAGGGTCACTTGAGGTCAGGAGTTTGAGACCAGCCTGGCCAACTTGGTGAACCCCCATCTCTACTAAAAATACAAAAATTAGCTGACTGTGGTGCAGCAGGCCTGTAGTCTCAGCTGCTTCGGAGGCTGAGGCAGGAGAATTGCTTGAACCCAGGAGGCAGAGGTTGCAGTGAACTAAGATCATGCCACTGCAGTCCAACCTGGGAAATAGAGTGAGACTCTGTCTCACAGTAAAAAAAAGTGAGAAATAGATATATCAAAATCATAGAAGTGGAAAGTAGAATGTGGCTGCCAGCAGCAGAGAGGTGGGGAAACTGGGGGGTTACTGATCACAGGTATGCAAGATAAATAAGTTATAGAGGTCTGTGTGTGGCACAACTTTATGCCTATAGATAACAATGCTGTATTGCTCACTTGAAAGTCTATTAAGAGGGTAGATCTCATATTAAGTGTTTTTACCACAATCAAATTGCAAAAAAAAAGCATCTACAGTTAAAAAGGAACTTGTCCTAACAGACAACATGTTGACCATTTTACATATAATTTCTTGTATAATCCTGAAAACTTCATGGGAAATGGGCATCATTTTCTGCATTATAGAGATGTAAACACTGGAGCTCAGAGAGACTGAGTCTCTTTTCTAAAGTCATCCAGCTACTAAACAGCAGAAACGGGATTTGAAGCAGTAGTTCTGGCTTCAGAAACTGCATTCTTCTACCATATTGTGACTTCACTTTATTAGTCTGCCTACTGCTAGGAGCCTTTGTACATATTGTTATAATTAGTTCATCTTGTCCTTTTCAAATTTTTAATTATGCAACTGCCAATCAGAACATCTAATCAGTGTGAAAGTCCAATGTTTCTGAATTGAGTTAATAATGACTTTAAAAAAAAATGAGTCATGTCATAGTAGACTGTCAGTTCCTCAAGGGCAGAGACAATTCTTTAGCCTTACTAAAGAATTTTTGCATCCCAGCATCTAGTCGAGGGCTGGCACATAGTAGGCATACTAATTAGTGATTACCACAATACTGTCACTTAACAGACTTCCCTAAATCCCAGTAGCTTACAGCAACATGCCTTTGTTCTTAGGTTTCCAGGTCTATGGATTGACTGTGGGTGGTTCAGCTGATCTAGGCTGGTGTCTCTGTTTCAGGCTGTGGCCAGCAGGGTATGGCTCCAGACTGGGGACCGTTTTGAGGACCAGGCTGAAGGACACAAGCTACCTGGGGAGCCAACTCCTAAGAGGTCAAATGAGCACAAGGGTCCAGACAATCTACATAGGACATATAAGGCCCCTACTTGTATAACACGTGCTGGCTTCCATTGGCCAAAGCAAATCACATCATCTGGCCAACATCCTCCCACCATAGGAAGGAGAGGGGAGTGAATATTTACTGAACACCGTGACCTGGGTCTTCAAGAAACATTGACTTGGGCTTTGGGGACTGACCAACTGATTTCAAATAGCACCCGCATTGTATTCTCTCCCTCACTGCCTAGACATTTTTTTATTGCCCTTGTTATATAAAATAACTTCATTTATTTGTTTTCTTGTTTATTACTTATCTTGCTCTTCTAGAATATAACCTTTGTGAGAGAAAGTGTTGAATTTGTCTGATTCAGAGTTATTCCCAGAGGTTAGAACTGTGCCTGGCGTGCAGTGGGTGCTGAATGAATATTTGTTGAATGAAGGAATGAACGAATGAATGAACAAAAAAATTAGTGGGCTAACCATAGGCAAATGACTCTGAGGACTCAGTTTCTTTTTCTGCAAAGTGGGACCACTAATGTGGGTGTTGGTCATTGGCAGATTTTGAGATAATGCATGCACAGTGTTCAATGTTATGGCAGCTACTGTAGCAGGTGCTCAAAGTGGTAGCTTCTGCAATAATTGCTATTGTCTTAGCTTGGGGCTTTCTTTAGGATCTATTCTAGCCTTGGGTTTTCTTGGCTCATCAGAGCTCTTTCCTGGTTGGTCTTGGCAGACCCAATACCCTCACCCTCAAGGAGCTGGAGAGGTCAAGAACGTGGCTGCAGCGGTGAAGGGAAATGAGATTGGAAAGGATCCTTAATTCTAAAGGGTTGTCCCCAAACCCAGAAATGACTTGTTAAATCAGAGTCCTCCCCATAACTCATAGTCTATCTCCATGGAAATGGGCACCATATGGAGTTAATTACCAGAACAACAAAACAATCAATTAGTTCCTTAATTAGTTTTACTAAGAAATGATAACAAACAAACAAACACAAACACTTTATTCCAACTAATGCCCGAGCTGCAGTGATAGTTTAATGGCCTTGGAGAGTCAGCTCAGGCGTTGGGCCGCTGTGAGCAGAGATTTATTCCCATGATATGGACAGGTTCCCTGGTCTCTGTCCAGGCTGTGCATTTCATCTTTATGATCAATTATTTACAATATCTGAACACAGCTGAGGGGTCGTCTGGGAGTTTTTCTTTATAGATAGGAAAAAAATGCAATAACTCAAATCCTGTGAAGCCACCAGCTCTAGAATGATCATTCTCTGAATCATTTATTTGACAAACATTTACTGAACATTTTCTATGTGCCAGGCATGGCACTGGACATGGGGTAGACAGGGGAATGAGGAGTGATGGACTGTGGGGCTCACATTTAGAGTAGCGTGGCAGATCAGACAAGCCAGTAGACAGTTTCCACCTGTCTGGTTAAGCGCTGGGGTTAGGGAGTACAGGGCATGTGGTGGGGCTAGGGTGCTGCTGGAATAGAGAGGAGGGATCTATGAACTGTGTGGAAGGGGCGGTGGCTGAAGCTGCATGGATGAGTCAAATGCAGAGCTGGCTCCACTGGAAGACTCATCAAGTGGAAGGAGCATGGGAATGGGAATTGGGAGACCTAGACTCTCCAGTCTTGTGGTTGAATCAGAATCTACCTGTCCTCTCATCTGTAAAATGAAAGAATGATACCCACATTTCTCCTCTCAAAGGGTTGGTATAGGGATCAAATAGCGTTGGTATACGTTTACGAACCTTTTGTAAGCTGCAAAAGGTTTCACACAAGCAGATGTAAGATCTGAGCGGAAGACTGGAGATGAGGCCAGGGGTACCAGAGATGCTTGACCTTCCCAAGGGATCTAGAAGGAAAAGGGACATTCCAGGAACACTTGGGGTATATCTCTATCTCCGTCTATCTGTATCTACATCTGTCTATATCTGCGTCATCTATGTGTGTATATATCTATGTATGCATATGCACATATAGGCCTACATGAATATATCTGTATGGTCTATTTATCAGAAAATTTATTTTTAAGAGATGATACATGTTAACAGTAAAAAAAAATTTGGAGCAGTGAAAAGTAAGCTTCTCACTCTAACCCCCTGTTGCAAAATCTCCAGAAGCAACTTCTGTGAGTTGTTTCTTCTGCGTCCTTCTGGGGCACCTTGTTCAAATAACACATTTTTATAAGTCCTTTCTTTTCTCTGATACATACTGTTGTACACTTTTACTTTTCACATATTGCATCCTGGAAAATGGTCCAAGTGCATACCTTGGAATCTAACACCTTACTTTAAAAAAAAAATTTTTTTTTTCTTTTTTTGAGATGGAATCTCGCTCTGTCACCAGGCTGGAGTGCAGTGGTGCGATCTCTGCTCACTGCAACCTCTGCCTCCCAGGCTCAAGCGAGTCTCCTGCCTTAGCCTCCCGAGTAGCTGGGATTATAGGCATGCGCCACTACGCTCAGCTAATTTTTATATTTTTAGTAGAGACAGGGTTTCACCATGTTGGCCAGGATGGTCTCGATCTCTTGACCTTGTGATCCGCCCGCCTCAACCTCCCAAAGTGCTGGAATTACAGGTGTGAGCCACTGCGCCTGGCCCTTATTTTTAATGGCTGGATGATATTTTATCATGTGGATGTATCTTAACTTATGTAACCACCTACCTCAACCTTTTTTTTTTTCCCTGAGACAGGGACCCACTTTGTCACCCAGGCTGGAGTGCAGTGATGCGATCTTGGCTCACTGCAGCCTTGACTTCCCTGTTTGAAGCAATTTTCCTGCCTCAGCCTTCCAGATAGCTGGGACTACAGGTGTGTGCTGTCATGCCCAGTTAATTTTTGTATTTTTTGTAGTGACAGGGTTTTGTCATGTTGCCGAGGCTGGTCTCGAACTCTTGGACTCAAGCGATTCACCCACTTCATCGTCCCAAAGTGCTTGGACCACAGGTGTGAGCCACCAGGCCTGGCCTCCAACCGTTCCCTTTAATGAACATTAAGTTGTTCCCCGTATCTTGCTACCATAAGCAATGAGTTCTTCTGTTGGTTATCTATAAAACTTTATATAATATGTCAAGTTTTCTGTTTCTTAAGCTAGGATCTGTTGGCATACTTGATCTTTGTTGGTGGTTTGAGGAGTATTTGATACCCCCCCTTACTTTTATGTTATTTTTTCTTTATTTATGGCCAGTAAGGGCTTAAAATGATCAGAAATAGTTTATTAAAAAATACATCAAATCTAAGTGTTGCAGGTATCCTCACTTGACTCACTACTATTGCAGGGAGAGAAGCAAGTATTAACATTCCTGAACGTACACATAAATAACGGGCAATTAAAGGGTGTACACAGGTTCTTTCCTCTTCCATCCCTCACCCCTAACCAAGCCTTCACAGGTGTTTAGTTCATAATTATGATCTTCCAATCCGTGAGGTGGCTTACCTACAACAACTCTTTCTTGAGACAAATGAGACAAATTGAACAAAGAGAACCAGTAGTGGGCACTATGGGATGAATCTTGTAAAACATGGAACTGCCAGTCATGTTGGATCCAGGGAAACTGAGGAACTTGGCTGAGAAAGAGCAGGCACAGGGAGAAGCAGAAACCATGTGGCCAGGAGGGGCTGGTGACCTTGGTTCCTGGTACCTTCCTGCCCCAGATCGCTGCAGCCTGTGGAACACTCTCTTTATCTGAGCTAAATCAGGGATCGTGTCTGTTCCTTTGCCGCAAAATAGCCTCTAAGTCCAACAGTAGATAAAGATGATATTCCTCTACCATAAGATTTAAAGAGACTAGAATCACATCTAGATACAATGCGTTTATTTTGTCACTAGTCCTTAAATAGTATTAGTTATTTCTTAATCAGATCCTGATTTCCTCCACAGGCTTGGGTAGTACATATCTTTCTCTCTCCATTTGATGCCTTTAACTGGACATTTTTTTTCCTGAAGTTTATCCAAATATAGGGCTTTTATGTTTATGTGGCCTAAAAATCTTGGAAAGGCAGGTAGATGGAGTGGTAAGAGTGTAGATGCTGGTGCCAGGCTGCCTGGATTCAAATCCCAGCTCTGCACTTACCAGTTGTGTGACCTTGAATAGCTTGTTGAACACTTCTCAGCTTCCTTGTCTTTAAAATGGGAATACTAATAATAGTAACCTTGTGGGTTATCACGAGGTTTAAATGGGCTAACCAGGGAATTACTTAGAAAAATGATCTCTTGTGGAGAAAGTAGTGTGTGATTATTTCTACTATAATTAGTTTCTCCTGCGTGTTGGCTTCAGGACTGTTGGAAAACCATTGGTTTTCTTAGTGAGCACAACAAATTTCTCTTCTCTGTGTATTCGTTTCTCCCAGTTTCAGTGAACTGAAGGGAGAGACTATTAAGGAGAATATAAAGCAAGCATCTTTTCTTCCATTCTTAACAACTCCAATTAAACAAAGAAAAACAGCATAATCACACCCCAAGTCTCTTCCCACCCTAGGACCTTAGTCAGACCCTTCGTTTTTCTCTAGTTTGAAAAAAATATTTTTACTCTCTCACATCCAATCAACATCTTTGCTGGGTCTATTGTGAGTTGATAATTTAAATACAATTGTTTCCTTAGCAACCATCCTTTCACTGTCTGCCTTCTTGCCTTTGAAAGAGCTTGCAGTTACAAAATTCACAGTTTCATCCAGAACTTTTTTTTTTTTTCTACAGGAGCCAGATTCTCTCCCAAAACAAACTCTTTAAAAAAATGGAAAAATGGAATAGGATTTCTAAAGTAAAAAAAATGTTTCTCTAATTATAAAGGTAATTGGACAGGATTTTACACAGAGATGGAAGAGGTTTTATTGCCTTCACTCTTTCCTTACAGGATGGTTTATGCAGGGCGGGTAAAATCCAATTAGAATGACAGGATGCTGGAGCCGAAAGAAAGTGTAGAGACAATTTAGTCTAATCTCCACTTTCTCCCTCTGTTTTATAGTTGAAGAAACAGAAAGCCTGACATTCAACTGCCTTACCTAGGGGCACACAGCTTGTAGGATTAGAGGCCATGCTTAAATCCAAACCCGGTCCTTTGTCTCCACTCTGGAAGAGTTCTTGCCTCCAGAATGTTGCCTCTCAGCTTTCCTAGGGAAGGTCATGCACACATATAAAAAGCACAGGGCTTTGAATTCAGATAAACCCACATTAGAATTGCTGGGTGTGGTGACCAGTTCTCCCCATGGCCTGGGTCTAAAAGGGTTTTCTAGGACATGGGACTTTCAAAGTCCAAACTGGGAAAGTCCTGGGCAAGTCTTCACAGGTAGGCCATCCTCCTGGTTAGGCAATGTCTAGATGATTTGCGGAAATTCCAGCCTCAGTTTCCTCATCTGTGGTCTTAATTATAATTCTTCTCTGGGAGTGTAGTGGGAATAAAATAAATTAATAGCAGGGATATTAATTTCCCTCCTTCCTGGTCCTGATTTCTTCTGTCCAATAAGAAGCTCTGGATTATCTTTAACTGGGAAAAGCCTTACCCAGCTTAAGAGAGAATGATGATTCTTTCTCAGGTTGGCCCAGATTGGGGAAGACAGAGGAAGGAGATCTTCATTCTAGAAGGTCCAATGCTCAGAGATAAGTCTTCAGAGATTCCCCCCAAATGCCACCCACAACGTGAGAAATCAAAATTAGCTTCTTGGCTGCTGCTTTTGGCAGCTGTGATTAATCATTTCGTAACAAGACAGTCGAAGCACAACTATTTATTTGCATTGGATCAGGAAGATTACAGAATATAACATTTTCATAAATTTGTTAGGATTCTAGATATATGTTAGTGTGATGAATAGTTTAGGCTGCAATAGATGTTTTCATTTCAATAACGTTATTTTGGGTTATATTTACATGATGAAATAACCTATTATTTAGCCAACTGCATTTTTATAAACTAATTTTTCTTTTTGTGCCGACTTGCAATGGTGATTCATTACTTTCTGCCCTTCAATGTTCCTTTCCTTATAAATGGTTTCTGGTTTATTATTTTAAAGTGTATGTCTCCCTTCAGATCCATTGACCGATTTCACACAGGATCTTCACTCTAAAACTGCTTCCAAGAATCTGGGGAATTAAAATAAAATGAGTCATTTTTTTTGTAGTTATTTCTGGACTCTGCAATCTTGAGTAAGTTGCTTTCTCTCTCTGAGACTCATTTTCCTGACTCAAGAGGACCTTGGCTTACATTATGCATGCAGTTAATGCTTATTGAAGGGTTAAATGAATGACTGAAGGAGGTGAGAGTAAAGACCTTTATTTGGCTATAGGAAAGGTTTTAGGTTGGAGGATCCTATGAAGGAGTTCTTCAAAGGGAGGCTTGTCTGTTACCTCACAGAGAGAGGTAGACAGAAACATCTCTTTTTGTACCAGTTTGCTCACCTGTCACTTCATCCACAATAAGAAGAGGCTATGGATTCTTGAGGGCTTCAGACACCTGGTACTCTGCTGGGTTTGGGGAATTAAATTCCTCAGGAAAATAGGTGCTTTTGGTGGAGAGATTTTATCTCTTTTTTTCAAATAAACCAAGCCAACCTGAAGAAAACAAAGTAGAAGATAATTTTATCAAAGAATGTTATTAGGTGGATAGCCAACATGAAGAAAATGAACTAGAAGATTGATAATTTTATCAAAGAATGTGATTAGGTAGATAGTGACAAAAATTCTTTGACCAAAATTAGTCAAGCTCATAAACTTTTTCCTAGGCCCATCTGTGTACTTCCTTGTAAAATCCAGTTTTAGCAAGAATTCTGACTCTAGGAAGATTCCTCAGTTCCTGGCTTAAAGGTCATTTGCTAAAATCAGAAGAAGAGCAGGTGGGGTGAAGACCAATAGTTTTGTGCAGATTTTTTTTTCTTTTTTGAGATGGAGTCTCACTCTACTGCCCAGTCTGGAGTGCAGTGGTGTGACCTCAGCTCACTGCAGCTTCCTCCTCCCTGGTTCAAGACATTCTAGTGCCTCAGACTCCTAAGTAGCTGGGATTACAGGCATATGCCAAAATGCCTGACTAATGTTTGTATTTTTAGTAGAGACAGAATTTTGCCATGTTGGCCAGGTTGGTCTTGAGCTCCTGGCCTCAAGTGATCCTCCTGCCTTAGCCTCACAAAGTGCTGCGATTACGGGTGTGAACCACCATGCCCAGCCGGTTTTATGCAGATTGAGATGCTACTGGGACATTGAGAAACAGATGTAAAAGTTTGGAAGAGAGACTGGGAGTATCTTCTCTTCCTTTCTAACCTCATTAAGAAATTGTTTCATGGATTTAATTTCCCAGTCACATAGAGGGTAGAATAAGACTTGCCATCATTAGGACTTAGATCTGAATTTGAATCCTGTTTAATGACTTACTTGTTTGGTGACTCAAGGCATGTATATTCTTCTTGAGCTTCAATTATCAAATTTCTGTAATGAAGAAAATAAGGTCTAAATTATGTAGTGTCTGGGAGGCTTAAATAAAGTAACGCAAGTAGCAGGTGTAGCAGAAAGTGTAGTTCTCAATTTTCTTTGTGTTTCTGTGCTAATTGACTCTGCTCTTCCAGTGTGGTGGAGCAAAATACTTAAGAGTTGGGACCTGAATTTCTTTCAGGAAATGTGTCATCTTTGCTTATAAAAATACCTTTGTGGTAAAGGAGGTAAAGCATTCAAAAGAGATGGGTAAAGTGCTCTGTTTTTCTGAGAAAGGACAGATAGGAGGTGATAAGGCTTGGCTGTGTCCCCACCCAAATCTCACCTTGAATTGTAATAATCCCCATATGCCAAGGGTGGGGCCAGGTGGAGGTAACTGAATCCTGGGGGTGGTTTTCCCCATACTGTTCTCATGGTAGTGAATAAATCTCATGAAATCTGATGGTTTTATAGTGGGAGTTCTTCTGCACAAGCTCTCTTTTCTGCCGCCATGTAAGACATGCCTGTGCTTTTCCTTCGCCTTCTGCCATGATTGTGAGGCCTCCCTAGCCATGTGGAAATGTGAGTTCATTAAGCCTCTTTCCTTTATAAAGTATCCAGTCTTGGGTATGTCTTTATTAGCAACATGAGAACAGACTGATACAGGAGGGAAGGGGTAGGAAAAGAGAGTAGGGGAGAGGAGGGGAGGGAAATAAGGAGAAGGAGAAGAGAAGGGAGACAGAGCTTTAGGTGGTGAGAGGAATTGGAGATTAGGAGAAGTGGTTGGTGAAAATTCTTTGATGGTGGTAGGACCCGAGGACACATTAAAAATAGTGATGTCTGTTTGTTATGAAATTGTTTATATTCATATGATATAAATTCCTTCTCTAATCAGTAAAGATGACTATGTCTAAGGATAATTTGTGTGCATGAAATGTTTCTGGTGACAACTGTGGAAGGATTTGGGTTTCCCATTGGGTCTAAGTGGTGTGGAATAGAAGCCAAACATGAGCAGAAAGGTGATGCCCCATTAACAGAGAAAATCCTATAGAAGCCGAAGGCCAGAATTAGGATGACTCTGGAGGTCTCTGTGCTTCCACAGGCATGGAATGGAAGATCAAGTTGATTATCATCTTCGTTCATTCAATCATTAATTCACTCACTGATTCAATACCTATTTATTGACGTCCTACTGTGTGCCAATCACTGTCACAGACACTGAGCATAAAGCAAAACAAAGTTCCTGTCCTCAGAGAGCTGGCATCCTTATTGAGAAGACTGACTAAAAATAAATAGAGAAATGTGTGATACCGTGTCAGGTAAGGATAAGAGTTGTTAACAAAAATAAAGCAGGATGGCTGGTTGAAGTGGCTCATGCCTATAATCCCAGCACTTTGGAAGGTGGAGGCCAGTGGATCGCCTGAGGTCAGGGGTTCAAGATCAGCCTGGCCAACATGGCGAAACCCCTGTCTCTACTAAAAATAGGAAAATTAGCTGAGCATGGTAGTGTGTGCCTGTAGTTTTATCTACTTGGGAGGCTGAGGCAGCAGAATTGATTGAACCCGGGAGACGGACGTTGCAGCAAGCTGAGATCACACCACTGCATTCCAGCCTGGGTGACAGAGCAAGACTCCATTTCCAAAAAAAAAAAAAAAAAAAAAAAAAAAAAAAAGGGCAGGGTGAGGGAAACACACAGGGGTGGCAGTTTAGGGAGGGTGGTTCAGGAGTCTTTGAGGAGGGGATGTTTGAACAGAGGCTTGAATTAAGTGATAGGAAAAGATATTGGGAGATCCCAGGAAGAAAGAGCAAGAGCTTTCCCCATCTTTCTTGTGAGCTCAGGCAAGAGGCAACCGTCCAACATTCAGTGTTTTCATCTGAGATTAGAGTTGAAAGGTCCATCTCTTGGGGTAGAGACAAGGGTTTCAAGAGATCATGGAGGTTATTTTGAAATAGAGAATGCAGAAGAAATGCAAGATATTGTGGAAGATGTAGCCAAGGAACAGAGTTAATTCTACCTTTTGCTGTGGTATTTGGTTTGGACAGTTACCTAAGGTGAATTGTGTGAGCACTTTTGGGGGATTTGCCAGGCATGAGGACTCAGCTCAAAGGTGGGCCATGTATTAAAATATGAATGTTCAAACTCTGCCGAAGTGACCTGGGAGAAGAGACTTAAAACAGACTCTTTGCAGAAGCTCATGAATTCTGTATCACAGCCAGCCATCCCATGATTCTTCAGTTGTCTCGCTGATCATGCGGTCCTGATATGTTCATCATCACAACTGAAGCAGAAAGACCTGATAAATCTTGGCTACATAAGGACTTGGCTACTCCCATCTAGTTCCCCACCTAACCCTTTACCCACTGGCCAGTACCTTTTTAAGGATGACCGAGAAGCATTTGGCATTGTCTCTGCCTTTTCCTGGCCTTGTGGATATTTGTCAGTCCTCTTGGCTGCTGTGGTAGACTTTGTTGGTTGCCTATTCAGTAGCTATTATTCTTTCTCATTATTGAGGCTGAAAACACCAGATATTGTTTTCCCAGCCTTCTTTTCAGCATGGAATGTGTATAATATGCAAATTATCTATTGCCACAATGTTGTTGTCTAACAAAACTTAGTGTCTTCATGCAACACACATTGATTTAGCTCATGAGTCAGTGATTGTCGGTTTAGTGGAGCTCACCTGTGTGGCTCTTCTGGCCTGGTTTCTCTAGGCACAC
Source organism: Cebus imitator (assembly GCF_001604975.1). Classification (NCBI taxonomy): domain Eukaryota; kingdom Metazoa; phylum Chordata; class Mammalia; order Primates; family Cebidae; genus Cebus; species Cebus imitator. The sequence goes on along the minus strand of NW_016107624.1, from coordinate 210,723 downwards.
TCACATGTCTGATGTTGGATGACTTTCATGAAGAGAAAGAGGCATGTGACTGAGCCACATGCCTCTCATCCTCCATCAGGGAAAGCTCAGGCATGTTCTCATGATAATTGCAGAGGCTGAGAAGTAAAGATACACGTGCTCTCTTGAGGTCAAGCCTTAGAGCTAGCACATTGTTGCTCTGTCTATATTTAATTGGCCAAAGTAAGTCACAAGTACAGCCTTGATTTAAGAGGTGGGGGAATATAATATACCCCTTAGGTGACAAAAAAATGTCTCATGGTAAAGAGAGAAAATTCAGAAAGAAATAAAGAATTGCGGCAATTATACCATCAATCAATCATAGTATATAACCTGATCCTAGACAATGTGATGCTTTGCATGTGGTGGCTGCCTTGGAACCACAAAGGGTCAAGCCCAATGACCAAGCCAATATAATGGGGAAAAAAGGGAGAAAGTTGGAAGTCAGTTCTTGATGATATAATTGACCCTCTAGACCAACCCTGGAGTCATCTACCTGTGGATATCTTGTTAAGTGAGACAATTTATTTTTCTCACTGTGAAAGTCACTTTAAAAAGATTGAATGTTCAGTGACTTGCAGCTAAAAGCATGCCCTACTGCTATGGCAATCCATGGATTGAGGCTGCTCTCTTCTCTGCTTTGCGCGTCTCCCACTGTACGAGCAGAGGTCCAATGCTATGGCAGATGCTGGACTTGCTTGCTTTCCCAGTCTCCCTTGCAGCAAAGTCATGGGCCTATGACTCAAGTGCTCACATTCACTCCAGATTTTAAATTAGAAGGGGGAAATATGAAGAAGCAGCACTTGATCACCTGTGATGGCCTTGATGGCAATGACCTCTGATTTCCTGATGTGTCATCACCACCTGGTGAAAATGTGATATCTGGGAATCCAGTGATACATGGATGAAACCTCAGAGAGGAGAGAGAGATGAATTTGAGCCAGAAAATTTTTAGCAGAACCCATAGGGCTGCCTTGATGCCGAGCCATCACCTTTCCCCACATCTGGCAGAAATTACATACCATGGAAGACAAAGAAGACCTTTCCTGGTTAAACCTCACCGTAAGGCTCATATTATAAGGCAGAAATACATTCCAGGGACTGGCTCCAATAATCCCATTCCTAGTGCCCTTCTGACTCCCCATGGCTTGCTCCCACAAGCTGTTTTGATCTTGGGAATCTAGTCCCTACCTCTGGACTCAGACTCTCTCTAGTGTGGACCTCCTGGCATTTCAAAGCAGATATACTCCTGATCCTAGCTGACCCTTGCTGTGCCCTTCTTCTCTTCCTTAGGATGGCAGATTGAAGTGGAAAAAGTCCTCAGCCTCACTCTGGTGTCACCATTCTCAGACACGCCTACCTAAGACACTGAATGTCCTGGCTGTGGCTTCTTGTTCATGTTACAATATTTTCCACAGAACTCTGGGCCACCGTGTCCTGCTCCCCATGACCCCACATTGACAAGTAAAGATTTTATCTGCTGCACTCTTGTGATTGCCCGATGACCTGTCTTCACCTCCCACTAGGCTCTACGACCTTCCAGGGCAGGCGCCAATCTTCATCTTATTGCAGCCTCTGTGCCTTTGGTACACAGTAGTTGTTTCACCCAAGCAAGAGTTCAGAGACCAAGCCTCAATAAAGGAAAACTAGAACGTGAAGTGGTGATCATTCAGAACCATGGCAGGTTCATTAAAAATTAACCCAGTTTCTTTTCCTTTCTTTTTTTTTTTTTTGATAGAGAAATTAACCATTTTGGGAGTTTCTTCCTGACTGTTAATCTGAGGCTTTAGGTATGAAACAAGGCAAACAGATACAAAGTCATCATGTTCAGAGAGATCTTCCTAAACATGAGCTCATTATCCATCACTCTTTGCTGGTGCCCTCTTCAATGTCTTCTTCACTAGACTGTGAGTTCTATCTACAAAGACAGGAAAGTTATTACTCACTGTCTTCTCAGATCTAGTGCAGTGAGTCTGGTGCACACTGAGTATGGCACACAACAGGTGCCTAATAAAGAATGAAATAATGAACTAACATCATCCCACCTGTAACAGCACAATAATGATCCATATCCTAATGTCCAAAAATGTCCATATCCTAATTCCTGGAATCTGTGAATTTGTTAAATTACATGGCAAATAGGAATTAAGGTGGTGTGTGGAATTAAGCATGTTAATTGGCTGACTTTAACATAAAAATATAATCCAAGATTATCCTGGTGGACTCCATGTAATCATGAGCATTCTTAGAAATGAAAGAGGGAGAAGAAGAGGTCAGAGTGATGCAATGTGAGATGGTCTCGACCTGCCATTTTTGTCTTTAAATATGGAGGAACGTTACCATTAGCCAAGCAATGCAGGTGGCCTCTAGAAACTTGGGAGGAATGTCTATTCACTGGGTGTTGTTTGAGGAACCAAGTATACAACAAAGTAAGCAGGTAGCTCCTAGAAGCTAGGGCAGAGATCCTTTTCTGAAGTCCCCAGAAAGGAATGCAGCCACGGCAATGCCTTGATTTTAGCCCAGTGAGATCCATGTTGGACATTTAACCTACAGAACTTTAAAACAAGCTGGCTGGACACGGTGGCTCACATCTGTAATCCCAACACTCTGGGAGGCTGAGGCAGGAGGATCATCTGAGGTCAGGAGTACTGGACTAGCCTGGCTAACATGGCGAGACCCTGTCTCTACTAAAAATACAAAAACTATCCAGGTGTGATGGCAGGTGCCTATAATCCCAGCTACTTAGGAGGCTGAGGAAGGAGGATTGAACCTGGGAGGCAGAGGTTGCAGTAAGCTGAGATTGTGCTCCTGCACTCCAGCCTGGGTTACAGAGTGAGACTCCATCTAGAAACAAAAAACAAAACAACAACAACAAAAAAACAACTTTAAGACAAATAAATTTGTGTTGCATAAAGCCACTGAGTTGGTGGTAATTTCTTACATCAGTCATAGATAATACACCTCCTCTGACCTCATCCTTCAGAAGATACCTTGCTTACCTTAAAGGTGCATTCTCTGATATGTGTCAGACACGCTCACCTGGAGGAAAGCCCCTAGTGGCCAGTTCTGGGCCTTGTCTTTGGGCTTGTCCTGCCTAGTATTTGTATTAATGACTTGATAAGGTTACTGATGGTATTATGGTCCAATGCAGGGGTGCTGTGAGACCTGAAGGAAGAACAGGCTGTTGGATCTTGGTCAGACTAAACTATGGGTTTGAATTTTTAAACTGTGAAAGAAACAGGAGCAATTGTGAAGTCCCATACCTGTGTCAAATAAAATGGACAGGGAGATTGTGACTTTATCAGTAGTCAGTAAGGTGGGGAGGATGGTTTTGTGAATGGAAGGCCATTTGGTGGGTGGGCCAGAAAGGACAGAGGCATCAATTGGGTGGCCTAGATCCAGTCTTTTGAATCTCACATATTGTTTCCTAGAGGCTTTTACTTTTTAAAGAATCTACACAAGGACTGAGACTCTGGGAAATTGGTTAATGACCTAGTTTGCAACTAATAAGAACTCCTCTGGGTCTTAGTTTCCTAGGTGTGAAATATGGACCCTTTGAGCTATGACATCTCTGGATCTGTCTGAAGTAGACTTCCCACCTTGCCAGCCTTCTGTCCTCCAAGCCTAGTTCAAATGTCATTGTCTCCCAGTAGCTTTTAGTTACATCTCTACCCTCCTTCAAGCAGAGCCTGTTGCTTTTTGTGATTGATTGATTCATTTATTGATTTGCTTTTTGCTATTTTTATTACAGTCATTTATCTTCAAGCCTATATTCTAAATGCCTGGATTTATTTAACTCAGTAGCCCCAGTGCCTGGCAATCAGTAGGTTTTTATTTATTGTTTTTAAAATAAGCTTTGTTGATTAAACTAGAACTCAAGTTGCAAGTTGTTATTTAGAATCATTTAATTTTAAACATTAAAGCTAGACTTTAGCAATTACCTAATTTAATCTCTCATTTGACCACTGAATAAACTGAGACCCACAGGGTGGATAAGGACTTGCTCCACACAGAGCACCACATAGCATGTTTGAGGCAGAGACTAGAACTCAGGTGTCTTGATTTATGATCCAAATTTCTTCCTATCCATGTGGGCTTCAAGTTATCTGTCTAGATTACAGCGACACTGCCTGCTGTAACAGAGAAGTCCTGAGACCTCAGTGGCTTCACATAATAGAAGTTTATTTTGTGTTCACATAAAGTCCACTGGCTGTGGGATTGGCAAAGACGCTGTCATCTTCAACACATGACCTCCAAGATTGTCTTGAGCATCAATGTCTAGCTGGCAGGTGGAGAAAGAAAGAACAGAGGAACACAAGGGAGATTTTTATAGGCCAGGCCTGGAAGGGGCATTCGCTACTTCTGGCCATGTTCCATTGACTGAAACACAGCCTAGGAGATGTAGCCCAGCTGTGAGCCAAGGAGGAAAGGGAGTCTTGTTTAATGGACAGATAGCTAGTCTCTGCTGCTGCATCCTAGCTCCTTGAATGGGTTTCTGTTTCCATCATTGTATTTTAATTTTTTATACACCTACACAGAAGAGTCCCATAGGCCATGAAAGAGCTAAAATTATATCAATCAATGTTGATACTATTATTGTTGTTACTTACACTAATAATAGAGAGGGAGTAGCAGACAAGAACCAGCATGAACTACTTTCTAGTGCTTAACCCAAAACACGTTTTGCCAGGCAATTTCCCCTTAATCTTTAAACCTAGGTGTATTTCAAGGGAAATTTAATCCTTGTGTTTCTGATCATTTGCACTTAACTCATCAAAATGTTGCTTTGTAAGGCACGTTTGATGTACAAGAAGGCTCATAAGCCTTTTCATAAGCCTTTCAAATGCCTTTTCTCTTTGAAGCCAAAGTTTGTGCTCTTCTAGCGCTAAACAGAGCTAAAACCTAAAAAGTCTTCCATTACCTTCCACCCCAGAGGCCAAAAATTACGGTGGTTTGTACAGGTAAGCAGTGGAGGCTGCTCCCATTTCCTGAGTGGAAAGAAAACAGCACCATATGGTTAAATGCTCATGGGGAATGAGGACATAACCACTGTATTATGCCCTCATGCCTCTAGGCCTGGCCCATTGCCTGCAAAGCCTGAGCTCTCCCGCATTGCTTGCTTATAGAAAAGGCCACCTCCTTCAATACTCAGATTTCTGCGCCTCTCTAAAATCCTCTTTTATTTATTTATTTATTTTCTGAGATGGAGGTTCACTCTGTAGCCTAGGCTGGAGTGCAGGAGCACAATCTCAGCTCACTGGAAACTCCACCTCCCAGGTCCAAGGGATTTTCCTGCTTCAGCCTCCCAAATAACTGGGATTACAGACACATGCCACCACACCTGGCTAATTTTTGTATTTTTAGTAGAGATGGGGTTTTGCCATGTTGGCCAGGCAGGTCTCGAACTCCTGACCTCAGATGATCCACCCACCTTGGCCTCCCAAAGTGCTGGGATTACAGGCATGAGCCTCTGAACCTGGCCTCTGGAGTCCTCTTGACTGCTCAGTGAGTACTGAGTATTCATTCCTTTCTTTGTACCTCCGTATATCCTACCATAATAATAATAATTAATTGTTAACATTAACTTACTACTAATTACATGCCAGGTGCTCTTCTAAGTGACTTACTTGTATTAGCTCACTTAATCCTCCCAACAGCTCCATAAGGTAGGTATTATTTCCTTTCTTTTACAGATGAGGAAACCAAATAACAGAGTAAGTAGCTTGCCCAAGGACCCACAGCAGGAGAGCCAGCACAGTACCTATTGTGTCCAACTACATTTAACCATAGAACCCACTGAGCTCTCTGAAGGGAGGTCCTTACTCCTCTGTGTCTGCCCCAATGATCAGAGATCCTGGCCCTCAAAGGCTGTGTGCGAGGCTGGATAGTGTGGTATGGAAGACCATGGAGCCAAATCCTGTCCCTGACACTTTATTTTTTGAGATTTTAGACAAGATATTTAACCATTGAATGCTTCATTTTCTTCATTGTCAAGTGGGGATGATGAACCCTACCTATCTTGTACAGTGGTTGTGAGTATTAAATGAGCTAATACATGTAAAGCTCTTAAAACACTGCGTGACCCATGGAACGTGCTCAGTGAGTTTAGGCATTATACCTGAATGAAGAAAAGGAGACGTGGATGGCATGGATATATAGTTTTCCAGGGACAAGATTCTGGAAGGGTCAGGGAATGTTTTGGAAGAGAGTCTCAGGCTGCACAAAAGGTCTCAGCAGCTTATGATTTGAGATTGAATCCTGCAAAATAAAACATCATGGGGATAACTGCAAACCCTGTGCTGATGTCTAAACTTCAGCAGCACAGTCTTTGGACGGTGAGGAAATACACCTAAGACCCTGTACACAGATATTTGCACTGATAGTGCCCCCAACTCTGTTATATGCCACTGGCCACCTTAAGCTGTGCTGTTAAAAGTGTGTTGCCTAGAACAGGGAGAAGCCTGCTTTGTCCTTCTATGCGTGCCAGGAGAAATTCAGTTATTTATGAAATTCCACTTAGTGATTTTTACTTCTAATATATTTCTTCTGATTATAAAATATATTCACTGTTGACAATTTAGAAAATTTAGAGAAAAACGAGAACAAGAAAGGAGGTAATCCATAATTGCACAACCACCTCTTAATAGTTGGGCATATTTCCTCCTCTGTAGTCTCTTACATACATACACATATTGCAGGTGTGAGCTGAGATTGCTTGGTCCCTTGAAATGTGGATAAATTTGGCTCAGATTCTCATTCCATAATTGATAGAAGTTCAAACATCTCCTCAAGATTGTGCAGATATCTCAGGAACCTATATTTTGACCACCACCTCTGGCTTAGATTTCTTGTCTCTCACAAGTTCTTGTTCTTGGAGTTCTTTTTGTTTTTTTATGTCCAAGAAGCGTCCCTGTCGTGCATGGAGATGACGATGGTTCTTTCTTCTTAGTTGTCCCTTCCAGTGCAAATATACACATAAGGCTGTGGCACGCAGAACTTTTTACTGAAGGACTGTGGATAGCAGGGAGGAGTCTCATTGCACTGCACCCAGCAAACAACCCAAGCAAACAACCGGAAAGCATACTTCAGATCCACTTGTTCTTATTAAATGCTTTTGGCCACTGTCTTAGGTTGTTTTGTGCTGCTACAGAAAAATATCTGAGACTGGGTAATTTATAAAAAACAGGCACTTATTTCTCACAGGTCTGGAGGTTGGGAAGTCCAAGATCAAGGCACTGGCTTAGATGTGGTGAGGTCCTTCTTGCTGTGTTCTCACATGGGAGAAGGTGGAAGGGCACGCTAGCGAGTTACCTGCATGAAGGATGAAGACTCTTTCTTCTACTATGTAAGGGCCTCAATCTTATTACCAAGGGAGAACTCATGGTTTAATTACCTCTTACAGGCGCCACTTCTTAATGCCTTCACATTGGCAACACCTGAATTTTGGAGTAAAACCATTCAAACCTTAGCAGCCACTCTGTCACAAGGGCTTCTCACCGACTATGTGAGTAGTGCCCAGATAGGCATCAACTTTCTTGTTCCCTCCCCTCCAGACTCACACTTACTTACTCCTCCCTTGTATTCTCCATAAGCTAATGTTCACTCATGCACCAAGTTGCTCAAGCCCCAAGCCTTGGAGCCATCCTTGACATCTCTCTTTATCTCACACCCGTGTTTGATCGGTACATCCCATTAGCTCTACTTTTAAAATATAGTCACGTACCACATAACAAAGTTTTGATTAACAATGGATGTAGCCATAATGTTGTAGTGCAATGCATTACTCACATGTTTGTGGTGATGATGGTGCAATCAAACCTATATAAGTATAGCACATACAATTATGTACAGCACATAATACTTGATAATGGTAATAAATGACTGTGACTGGTTGATGTATTTAATATGGTATCTTCTTATTGTTATTTTAGATTATAATCCTCCTTATTAAAATAAAGTTGACTATAAAACAGCCTCAGGGAGGTCCTTCAGGAGATATTCCAGAAGAAGGCATTGTTATCATAGGAGAGGACAGCTCCATGCATGTTATCACCCCTAAAGACCTTCCAGTGGGATATGGAGGTGGAAGATAGTGAGGCTAATGATCCTGACCCTGTGTAGGCCTAAGCTAAAATGTGTGTTTGTGTCTCAGTTTTTAACAGAAAAGTGTAAAAGGTAAAAATAAATAAGTAAATTTTAAAAGTAGAAAAAACCTTAGAGAATCAGGGTTTAAAGAAAGAAAATATTTTGTATGCAGCTTGGAAAATATATTTTCTTAGAAAAAGAGATTTTAAAAATTTAGCATAGCTTAAGTGTACAGTGTTTATCAAGTCTACAGTAGTATACAGTAATGTCCTAGGCCTTCACATTCAATCACCACTGACTCACTCAGAACAGCTTACAGTCCTGTGAGCTGCATTCATAGTAAGTGCCTGGACAGGTGTACCATTTTTTATCTTTCATACTATATATTTTTTTGTGTGTTTATAATGTTTATTTATTTGTTTTTATACTGGGGTACATGTGCAGAAGTTCTGGGGTACATGTGCAGAATATGCAGGTTTGTTACATAGGTATACACATGCCATGGTGGTTTGCTGCACCCATCCCTCTGTCACCTACATTAGATATTCTCCTAATGTTATCCCTCCCCAATCCCCCCACTCCTGCTATCCCTCCCCTAGCCCCCCCATCCCCTGACAGGCCCAGGTTTGTGATGTTCCCCTCCCTGTGTGCACGTGTTCTCATTGTTCAACATCCATTTATGAGTGAGAACATGTGGTGTTTGGTTTTCTGTTCCTGTGTCAGTTTGCTGAGAATGATGGTTTCCAGTTTCATCCATATCCCTGCAAAGTACATAAACTCATCATTTTTTATGGCTGCATAGTATTCCATGCTGTATATGTGGCACATTTTCTTTATCCAGTCTATTATTGATGGGCATTTGGGTTGGTTCCAAGTCTTTGCCATTGTAAACAGTGCCACAATAAACATACGAGTGAGTGTGTCTTTATAATAGAATAATTTATAATCCTTTAAGTATATACCATACCATATTTTTTACTGTACCTTTTCTATGTTTAAATATACAAATACTTACCATTTTGTCATCATTGCCTACAATATTCAGCACAGTAACATGGTGTACAGGTTTATAGCCTAGGAGCAAAAGGCCATGCCATGCAGCCTGTAGTAGGTTAAACCATCTAGGCTTGCGTGAGCTCCTTCTGTGATGTTCACAGAACTATGAAATCATCTAATGATGTATTTCTCATTTCCAGGATTCAACAGCATAGCAGGATGACTATCGTTAACAATGATGTACTGTATATTTCAAAGTAGCTGGAAAAGATTTGAAATGCTCTCAAAACAAAGAAATGATAAATGTTAGGGGTGATGAATATCCTAAATACCCTGATATGATCATTACGCATTCTATACATGTATCAAAGTATCACGTGTCCCATAAATTTGTACAAATATTATGTATCAGTTAAAAAATGTAAATCAGGTCTCAGCACTTCTCCCCTCAATTCACCCCCCAATGGGTTTCCATTCCTGAGGGTTGCCTCTAAGACCTTTTGTGATCTGGCCTCTTGCATGCCTCTGCCTCATTTCCTGTTGCTTCCTGCCTATGTGTTATGCCCCAGATGCAAAGAAATGCTTTTCCCCCCTGCGGCCTTTGCACTTCTGTTCCTTCTTCTGCCTAGAAGGATTTTTCCTAGATACTTCCCTGATGCATACTGTGCGTCTTAAGCCCAATGCAAGACCAGTGCACCTTTGGTTCTGAGGTCACTCCACGCTTAGAGGAGGAGGTGACACTACTGAGACAAGATTCCATTTTAACTCTTAAAGGTTGAATTATAGTTAGCATTGCCTAAGGAATGAGATGCAGAATCAAATCAACGGTTTCCTTTTGTCTATCCCTCAGGCAACATATATTAGATGCTCAATGAACTTCAGCACCTTTGACTTTCAATGGCGGTGATGATGATGAAAATGAACATGAATCGAGCATGTACAAAGTGCAGGTGCTGTTCTAAGCACTTTGCATGCATTCATTGAGAAAAGAACTGTTATCTCCACCTTACAATGAGGAAACTGAGGAGCAGGGAGGTTAGGCAATGAACTCAATGACACTCGGTGACTAAGTATCAGAGGCCAGATTCAAACCCAAGCCAATTAACGATATTTATTAAATAAAACGCATATTATTAGCCACATTTTTTTATAACTTATTAAATCCTCACTTCAGCCCTGGGGTGTATGTGTCATTGTCTCCATTTTGCTGATGAGGACATGGACATTTCCAGATTTATGGAATTGACCCAAGGTCACTTGATGTGTAAGTGCAGAGTCAGGCTTTGAACTAGATCTGTCCTGCCTCCAAGTGCAGGCTCCCTCTGCACTACAGGGCTGTGTGCTGTCACTCAGATTCAGAAAGAGATCATTGAGCACATAGCGTCTCCCTGTACCCACATCCAAGCTTGCACGCACTGGGAAACTGTGCTTCATTTATTACATGTGGCGGGTGAAGTTAGACATAAAGAACCATGACACTAATGCCATTATATTAAAAGTGCAAAGATTCCAATAAGTTTCTGAGCACACGCGTTACAGTCATCTTCTCTCTCTCCCCAAGCGAGTGTACAGCTTTCTGTTGATTTGCTTCGCCTCACACAGTTATTACAGCGTGATTTCCCCCAGTGTCCCAGCCTCCCTTCGGCTCTCATTTAGATTTCCCTCTTAGATGCAGCCATTTAAATGCATATCGGCAGCAATTGAACCCACCAGATTTCTTTCCCGATTAGCTGGGAAGATGGTCCTGTTAGTTATCTGTGAGCAGAGTAAAACATCTTGAAGGGTCGGGCAGAATTGCTTTGTGACATGACCTGGTTTTGCCTGCACTGGCAGACAGATGACTTGCAGTGAGTTCCCAGGGGGATAGGCTTGTTGGGGAGGGCATGGGAAGGTAGGGAATATAGAGAGAGGTGTGTGGGCTTGGGTGCATGGAGGATGACAGACATACGTGTCGGCATGAGGCTGATAAGTGGGATGGATTGTATACGAGAGTGGGTCTTAGATGAGAATAGAGATGTGTGCGTGTGAGGTGGTGGACAGGCACACATTGTTTGGATGAATGAGTGGATTGATGTGTATGTTGTTGGGGTCTCAGAGGCAACTCATATGGTGGGTGGAGCACATGCCTTTCAACATGGCAGCCCACTGAGGCAGGATTTTGGGCAGGAAGGCGCCCAGAACTACACTCTCAGCTTAAGCTTGTTCTCAAGAAGGAAGGCTGAGCTGATCCGAGCTGATATGAGTGTGCCCAGTTTCTCTTCTCCAGTTCACAAATCAGCTATCAAGAGTCTCTGCAGGACCTCTGGGCAGACAGAGGCAAGGAATAGAGAAGTGAGGAGTTACACTAATTGCACCTTATCATTGAAAGGGAACTTCAGGGGCCAAGAAGTGCTCCCTGTTTTTATATGGGCAGACTGTGAGCTCCATCACTGCTGTCCTCACAGTATGGCACCTGAGCCCCTGCACGTGCTCCATTATGTGCGGTGCAAGAGAATGATGGGCTGTAGATGGACTGGTGCTCCCAAAGTGGACAGGTAATTGAGTGATGTATGGGTTTGAGGATATCTGGGGCAGGAGTGTGAATATTTGGAGAAATCAAGGAGTGTTTGAGAGGCTGTGCCTGTAAGCATGAGGGCTGTGCACATGGGTGTACAAAGGAGACTGTGTGCTGGGTGGATGTGAGGGTGAGTGTGTGTGTGTGAGAGAGAGAGAGTCAGAGACAGAGACAGACATAGAGACAGGGAGAGACAGAGAAATAGCGAGCGAGAGAGAGAGGGCAGGAAGGTGAGAGACGGAGAGACAAAGAGACATAGAGAGACAGGGAAACAGGAAGAGGATACAGGGAGGGAGATTCAAAGACAAAGAAAGAGAAAAAGGTAGGGAGAGAAAGACAAAGATGCGAACACACACGCAGAGACGGTCATGGAGAGAGAGGCAGAGAGTTTGTGGACGTTTTCCATTTCTTTTTCTGTCACTCTCTCAACTTTCCTTTTTCTCTTCCTAGTCCCCCTTGTACTTTTTCTTTTTTGCCCTAAGGCATTGTGAGGGCAGATCACACATTCACCTCAACACACGTGAGGGCAATGGCGTCCCACGCTCACACACGACATTCAGACTCCCACGCACTGCACACACGAGGTCCTTGAGGCAGGTGCTCTGACAGAGGCAGTGATGGCATGCTGCCATGGAGGACAGCTGACAATAAGTGGGTGCTGTCTGTGTACCAGGCCGCCTGCAGAGCACCAGGCACCATCTCATTTAATGCTGATGAGGCAGCTATTGCGAACACCTGGTGTAAGAGGAGGAAAGTGAGGCTCAGAGAGGGGAAGACACTCAGTTTGCTGATCCCCTTCCCATGGGTGTCTAAAGGTTACATTCACTATCCCTTTCCCCCTTTCCTCTCCAGGCAACAGGGGCCCCTTTCTGTTGCCTGCCTGGCCCCTCTGTCCTCACCTCCATCCTGACCACCCCCTCCCCAGCCTGTCAGCAGGCATCCATGACAGCAGGTATCTTTGTCTGCCTCAGAATTGGGTTCCCACCCTGGGGTCCTGAAGGCAGCTGGCTTGGTGGCCCATGGGGTCATGAGACACAGTGTGGAGAAGGCTAGGATTTAGGGTCCAGTAGACTTGGGTGTGAATCGTGGTGTTATGGTCTAATCATGTTGTCTCAGTGGAACACTCCTCTTCTCTGATATTTACTTGTCTCATCTGCAAAATGGGGATGATAAAACCTGCTTCCCCGGGTGTGAAGGGGATTGAGTGTCCAGTGGTATCATCCACAGGATGCTCGGCTCAGAGTAAGTATCTGGTGAAAGCCAGCTCCTTATGCAGCTTCTTCCCACCTTCCCTGCGTTTGGTCACAGTCAGAGGCCAATGGCTTGACCCTCAGAAATGGAAGCTGAGGACATCACCCATCAATTCGCCTCATTTTTCTGTCTAAATTTTCTTCAGAGCTACCATTTTATCGGTTTTTAAAAATTTATTTAAGACAGAGTTTAACTCTGTGGTCCAGGCTAGAGTGCACTGGTACCATCTCAGCTCACTGCAACTTCCACCTCCTGGATTCAGGCGATTCTCCTCCCTCAGCCTCCTGAGTAGCTGGGACCACAAGTGTGCATCACCATGCCTAGCAAATTTTTGTATTTTTAGTAGAGACAGAGTTTCATTATGTTGTCCGTGCTGGTCTCGAACTCCCGGGCTCAAGCGATCCACCCACCTCAGCCTCCCAAAGTGCTGGGATTATAGGTGTGAGCCACCACACCCAGCCTTTTAAAAATTTTTAATTGCTTTTTTTTTTGAGACCGAGTTTCACTTTTGTTGCCCAGGCTGGAGTGCAGTGGTGCCATCTTGGCTCACCTCCACCTCTGCCTCCTGGGTTCAAGCGATTCTCCTGCCTCAGCCTCCCGAGTAGCTGGGATTACAGGCATGCACCACTACGCTGGCTAATTTTGTATTTTTAGTAGAGACAGGGTTTCTCCATGTTGGTCAGGCTGGTCTCAAACTCCCAACCTCAGATGATCCACCTGCCTCGGCCTCCCAAAGTGCTGGGACTACAGGTGTGAGCCACCACACCTGGCCTCTCTACATCTCTACCAACACATTAGACTCAAGACGTCTGAAATCAAACTCAAATCACTGTTCCTAAGCCCACTTGTGTTTTGTAAGAGCCTTATGTAGTAAGTGCCATGATTAGTCTTGCACTAAAAAGGAGAAAATCAGGGCTCAGAGAAGGCAAGTGTCTTGCCTAAGGTCACACAGCTAGTAAAGTGTCAGAGCTGGGATTAGATTAGATTTGGGCCTCTTAGCGCTTAAGCTTAGGCACTTTCCTATTACCAAGCTGCCTGCCCTATGTGAGAGTGCCAATTGCAAAACAGTGCAGGTGAGAGACGGTCACCCAGACCCCCACCCCACCGCTACTGGAGGGCCCAGCCCATGCCTGGTCTAGGGTGAAGGCTCCTGCTAGAGGTTTGGAGTTTGAGTCCAGGTGCCTCTTCACTGCCTCTTCGGTCACATTCCCTGCATAACCAGCCCACTAGCAAGTCGCCCCCAGTGCGGAAAAGCCTTTCCTGACAAGCTGTCAGAGGCTGGCCCAGAGGCAGGCGAGGGGGCCAGAGTGTGGCAGGGGGAGAGAGGACCACCAGCCCTGCTGCACTCATCATTTAATGCCAAGACCATGTCTTCAATCAGTTTCATCTCTGCTAAACCCATTCAATCAAGTTTTAATAACCGAGCATTATAAGGAGAGGCAGGTCAAAGTCATGGCAGAGCCCAGGCACTGGGGTCAGCCAGCCTGCTCCACCTCCAGCAGGTACACACAGGAGTTGTGTCATGTGGCCTTGAGTTGGCCCTTCACCTCCCTGGGTTCCAGAGACCCTGGTTGTAAGGCAGCGATGATAATCCCTACCATTTCAGGCCTGGCATGAAGAAATCACATTCGAACAGGAAGCCAAAGAGCAGAGTGTCTGAGCCGAGGTTTGTTTCCAAAGCTGGGCTTGACATGTCCCTCCCTAGCCAAGTGACCCAAGGCGAGTCCCTGGTTCCCACGGGGCCCCAGTAATCTTGCCATATGAAACAAAGACAAAGGGATCACCCTCCTGAGGCGAGGCAGGGATTAAATTAGCAAATACATTTGATCCTTTAGCATCCTGCCTCGCACATGATAAGCAAGCAAAAAATAAAAATAGAAGCAACCCCCCTCCCCAACAACTAACCAACCTGTGGTTTTCAATTCTTACCACAAGCCTGCGTTGCGGGGTTTGTTATCTCCATTATGCAGAGGAGGGGACTGAGCTTCGGAGAGTTTCATGAACTTGCTCAAGGTCACACGGATCAGGGGTGGCAGAACTGAGATCTCACCCTGGGACGTCAGACTCCAAAAGGCCTTTTTTCCTTCCTGTGATCCACAGAGGCAAAGCTGGACGCAGCTGCGATTTACCCAGCCAGGAGGCCTCAGTTATGCCCATTGACCGCCTGAGAGGAGAGGACGGCGGCTATTCTGCTTGGACATCGGGCTGTGGGGAGGGCCCATCCTGAGGGCTTATCTTCAGAAGAAGGATTCCTCCCAGGACTTTCAGAGCATCCTGAGGGAGTTGAGAAATCAAATAATGCAAAAGCCACAACTTAGGGATCAGTGAATATGTACCAGGAGCAATGCTGAGCACCTAAGGCATAAGGAAAGTGAGGCTGGGGAGGTGAATGCATTTGACCGCTTATCCTCATTGTATAACTGCTGGATCTCAACCTGTCCTTACACTGAATCTTGGTTCCCATCTGCAAACCTCCCAGACAGGCTGCAACGGCAAAAGCCCATAGGTGTGTCTTAGGCATTCTTTCCACCTGGACTGCAGAGGCTTCTGAGCCTGGCCCACCCGTGTGGGAGTGGACATCACAGCAGCCCAAGCAAGAGCCAGAGTGGAGAAGACAACTTTGGTGACCGCTGGGGTCCAGTCAGCCAGCATCTACCATGCGTGCTCCTGAAAATCTGAAATTCTAGTGATTCCCTCAAACACATCTTTCAAGGATACTCATTTGCTGTCAAACTCCTGAAGTCACTGTAAGATGCTGAGGGCACTTGCAGCACATTTGGATTTCTCTCTCCAGCTTTCCCTGTTGACAACCATCCCTCTTGAATCAGAGTATGCATAAGAGAGACCAGGGACCCCTTCCGCTCCCCAGCAATTCTACTCCCTAAAGACATGGGATTCCTACCCACAGAATTATCCAATACTCTCTCCAACTGGAGGGAGATATAGTACAACTTCTTGCCTAAAACCTCTGCATCTCTATGTTCTGTCACCTATGGAAAGCCTAGGGTCTAAAAAAAAAAATGTATGGTTCTGTCCTCACAGCCTCAAGGGCTCAGTATCCCTTGGAGGTTATCAGTATGGGCTTAGAAAAGAGGCCTGGAACTATGGGCGAGGGAGGGAGGCAGGCTGTCCCTTCAAAGCTTTTCCTTCTTCCTTTTTTATTTTTAATTTCATTTTTTTCTTTATCCAAAGGCTGCAGAGCTGAAATAATTTATTTTAGATTTGAATAGGATGTGATAAGCTGAAGAAGGGGCAGTCTGGGTGGACATGTGGAAGCATTAAGTTTTAAATTAGTCATTTGATGCGGGTTTGGGGACCAGAGCAAGGGCTCTGGCTGACAAGCAGGCGCCTGAGTCCTCCTAGCTGGCTGCAGTCGTGGGCGGTGTGGGAGGGAAGGGGATGCTGCCAAGTGAGCTGCTGCAATGGATTAGGGGTCAGGCATCCCAGATGCCTGCCCAGTTTTACCACAGGACCATTACAGGTGTCCTTGTCGTTTCGCTCTTGTTACCCAGGCTGGAGTGCAATGGCGCGATCTCGGCTCACCGCAACCTCCGCCTCCTGGGTTCAGGCAATTCTCCTGCCTCAGCCTCCTGAGTAGCTGGGATTACAGGCACGCACCACCATGCCCAGCTAATTTTTTGTAGTTTTAGTAGAGACGGGGTTTCACCATGTTGACCAGGATGGTCTTGATGTCTTGACCTCGTGATCCACCCGCCTCGGCCTCCCAAAGTGCTGGGATTACAGGCGTGAGCCACTGCGCCCGGCCTGCTTCTACTTTTAAGCTGTGTGACCTTGGACAAGTCACCTTCGCTCTCAAAGACTCAGTTTTCTCATGCATTGGATGGGGATAGTAGTTTCCTCTAACAAAGGCATTGCAAAAACTTTTTCCACACAGGGCCAGTTCATAAATATTTCAGGATTTATAGGCTAGTCTTTGTTGCAATTATTCAGCTCTGCTATTGTAGTATGAATTTCACCGTAGACGCTACATAAACAAATGACAGTGGCTATCGTTTTAAAAATTATCATTTACAAAAGCAGACAGCAGGCAGCATTTGGCCCATGTGCCATAGTTTGTGGATTCCTGTTCTAATATCATTGGGAGAGCTCAGCGGGGTCACAGGTGTGAAGTGCTGGGTTTGTTACCTCCTCTGTAAGAGGTGCCCCCAAAGTTAATTTTCCTGTTAATTTTGCCATCCTCCAATCAATCTCCATGGACTGAGCTTTCTAAATCCCAGCTGTGATAATGTCACCTGTCTGCTTAAAAAATCTCAAATGGATCCCTGCTGTGTGCAGAATGAAGCCCAAATGCTTTTTCTTGGTATTAGAAAGCCTTCAAAACTTCCCACCATTTCCACAGCCCTAACCATTTTATTCTCTCTCTGGACTAGTCAGTCTCTTTATCCACTTGGGGATAAGCCCAAAGCTCTCATGTTTCTTGTCCTTTGCATTTGTTGCTTTGTGGCTTTCTGTTCTTCTCCATTTCTCTGTGAACTTTTCCCATCCTTGAAAGTCCCTTACCCACAAAGCCTTCTCTGAGCCTCAGGAAGAACTGGCTACACCTCTGCTTATGAAGAGCAACCCAGGTTAGGGGTCCTTTTTATTCATGCTCACACTGAGGAGAAAGGGGACTTGCATATCCTGCAAATGGGCACTGAGTGGCCTCCTTGGGGACAGAGGATAAAGGAGAAGGGAGCAAAGACCGACAGCATGTCTGCCCTCCAGAGGCCACTTCCTGGGAGCTCTTTTCTGCCTTTGCCTTAGAGAGGATTGGGGTTGCTCCAGTAAAGACTACTCCTTTTATGTTGGCCTATTCCATTGAGAGGGAGGTGGGTGGTAACATGATAGACAGAGAAGGGACTTTGCTGGCAGAGAAAGTTTAAACCTTTATTGTTAGTGATTATTTTTTCTCATTGGGCAACTTCTTTAAATCTAAAAATTTATTTTCTTAGCTTTTAATGAGGCATATGCCCATTTTCCAAACTTGTCATGAGGATAATACAAATAACAGTCCTAATAATAGTGACAGAGATTTATTGAGTCCTCTCTGGAACCAGGAACTGTTCTAATGGCTTAACAAATATAAATGCGTTTAATCTTCACAATGACTTTTGAGGTGGGGAGTACAATGTTTACCTCCAGCTTCAGATGAGAAAACTGATGCTCAGAGGCATCCTTCATGAGGAGCCCGGCTAGGTGAACTGACTCCAGAACTCATGCACTATCACCTTGCTCAATGGAATGACTGGGAGTGTAGGTGCAGTGCTTAGCATGTAGTAGGTACTCAAGAAATATCGTATACTTCTGCCCTCTGCAAAGATACCTAGGGTGAGATATCTTGAGATAGATTCAGCTCATTTGGGGCCTAGGGTGGTTTCTAAAAGTTTCTCATTTCATTCCTGTCTTCTTGCCAGGGAACTAGGGAACATCTGGGTGTGCTGTGGGTAGGGGCGAAGTTGGGGGTGTGGTGGGGAGGGTATGCAGTTTCTTGTTCAACCTCACCTGCACCCATTAACCAGATGGAACTTAAAATGAATCTGAAAGTGCAATGGGGACAACTTGGGAAGGAGATAAACACCTGGTGAGAAAGATCTCTATTTTCTCTTTAGAGCCCATTAAGTTTACAGAAACTCATGAACTTAGCGCAAACCTAATTAAGCTCAAATAGGGATGCCTAAGTGAAGGGAATAAGTACAGGGAGGATTGTGGTGAGAAAAGCAAGCTCTGGAATAAAGCGAGGCTGGATATTAAGGTGATAAGCCTCTATAAAAGGTGGAAAAAAGGGTAATCTTTTAGTCCTGACATCTGGGTCCAATCTTTAATCCCCCCATCGATTCCTAATGGCGTGAAAGATAGTGGGAGGTGGTTGAAAGTACATAAGTTTTGTGTCTGTCAGGTTACGTTTCT
>NW_016107624.1:190230-191535 GCF_001604975.1 Cebus imitator | reverse complement strand
CCTCCAAAAGTGTTGGGATTACAGGCATGAACCACTGTGCTAGGCAGCCCAGGGTTTGAATCCTGACTCTTCCATTCCTTAAGCTTGCAATTTATTTGGTCTGCACCTCAACTTCTCATCTGTGAAGTGGGAATATTTACTTGTATGGCTATTGTGTAGCTGAAATGAGATAATGTTACTAGGTGTCTGCCACCATGCTTGGAACACTATGGAGGCTCAGGAAGTGGCCACTGTTGTGTTGGCTGATGCGTGCTCTGGTCGAGATGGGAGAGGAAGTGCTCTTTCTCCCTGCCCTCATTTCTCATTCAGCTTCTGTGGCTGTACTCTTGATTCCTCTTGTGCAGACTAATTTCATTGACAGCTTCCATTCTTTTCCTTTCCCTGTGCTCTGCAACTTTGCAGGGTCTTCTTTTTTGATGCTGGGCTTGGCCACATAATTCTAGATGGCAACAGGTTATTAGCAAATGTGACATAAGCAGAGTTTTGAGGAATGCTTGCACATTACAGCTTGCTGTCCCTTTTATTCATTCCCTGGAGACCATCTCCACATGATCCTCTGGTTAAGTGTTGCGTTATTCAGAACTTCCCAGTCAAGGCCATCCTAGACTGTCTGACTGCTAGCCAACACCAAGGTATGTGAAAATGACAGCCAAGATCAATGGAGCCACCCAACCAAGGGACAGATTTATGAGCTACCATATATATATATTTTTTTAAGCCAATGAGTTTTGGAGTGGCTTGTTACACAGCACAACACTATTTGTGGCATAAATAATTGATATAGCACACATCCAAGTTCTAGCTACCTTTCAAAGCTCAGTTCAAATTCCCACTCCTAGCCAAGATAGGGAATCAACGTAAGTGTCTAGCAATGATGGATGAATGGATAAAGAAAATGTGAAAATGTGAAATATATATAACAGCCTTTAAAAAGAAGGCAATCCTGTCTTTGCAGCAACATGGTTAAACTTGGAGGACATTATGCTAAACAAAATAGGCCAGACACAGAAAGACAAATACAGCATGATCTCACTTATATGTGGAACCTAAGAAAGCCAAACCCCTAGAAGCAGAGAGTAGAGTGGTGGTTTCCAGGGGCTGGGGGTGGAAGAAAAGGGGAAGATATTGATAGTAGGATACAAATTTTCAGTTAGACAGGATAAATACATTCTGGAGAGCTGCATGGTGCCTGTAGTTAATGTAGTCACCATGTATTATATAATTGAAAATAGAGAATCAGTCTTTAAATTTTTTTTTTTTTTTTTTTTTTTTTTTTTTTTTTTTTTTTTTTTTTTTTTTTTTTTT
>NW_016107624.1:187009-189191 GCF_001604975.1 Cebus imitator | reverse complement strand
ACAGACTCTTGCTCTGTTATCCAGGCTGAAGTACAGTGGCATAATCTTGGATCACTGTAATCTCTGCCTCCTAGGTTGAAGCGATTCTTCTGCCTCAGCCTCCTGAGTAGCTGGGATTATAGGCACCTGCCACCACACTCAGCTAATTTTTGTATTTTTAGTAGAGATGGGTTTCACCATGTTGGTCAGACTGGTCTTGAACTCCTGACCTCAGGCAATCCACCCACCTCAGCCTCCCAAAGTGCTGGGATTACAGGTGTGGGCTACTGCATCCGTCCCACATTTTCTTTATCCGAAAATAGAGAATAGATCTTAAATGTTCTCAGTACACACACACACACACACACACACACACACACACACACACAGATAAATATGTGAGGTACACAGAAATAAATATGTGAAGTGATATATTAATTAGATTGATTGTGGTAATCATTTCATTGTGTATACATGTATCAAAACATCACATCTTATACTGTAAATATGTACAATTTTCATTTGTCTGTTATGCCTCAGTAAATCTGTAAAAAATTCATGCAGGAAATGTTCCAGGGACCACTATCTGTATTTCCTTTTGAGACTCTTGAGGGCCTATTTTGTATGATACACACTGAAGCCTTTGCCAGGTCCGTGGGTTCCGTGAGAATTTGTGAAGGTCTAACCTCTGTGGCTTCAGGTCCTAGTAGAGTTTGAAGCAGAGTAAATAGTAACAGAAAGTGTTTTATAAACGAGTTAGCATGTTCTATAGATAAGAGTGTGTGAGCACAGGAATGCGTGCTATGGTTCTCTTTGGCAACCCCTCCCCCAGCAAGGTAGATGGTAAAGGATGGAGTCTTATATTTCCTCTTGCATTTTTTTTTTTTTTTTTGAGATGGAGTCTCAGTCTGTCACCCAGGCTGGAGTGCAATGGCATGATCTCGGCTAACTGCAACCTCTGCGTCTGATTCAAGCAATTCTCCTGCCTCAGCCTCCTGAATACCAGGGATTACAGGCGTGTGCCACCACACCCAGCTAATTTTTGTAGTTTTACTAGTGACAGGCTTTCACCATGTTGGCCAGGCTGGTCTCAAACTGCTGACCTCAGTGATCCGCCTGCCTTGGCCTCCCAAAGTGCTAGGATTACAGGTAAGTCCCACACCCTGCCTTCCTCTTGCATTTCTCAGAGCAGCCACCAGGAGGAGTCCCACAGAGTAGGCCGAGCTCTTTGAATATTGAATTATATGATGTTTTTACTAACTCCATGTGGCAGTAATACTGGCAACTACTGTTATGCAACTATTACCATATGCCTGGCTAAATGCTTCACATGGGTTATCTCAGTGACTCGGCATAACCCTCGTGAAGGAGGGACCAACATCACCCCATTTTATAGATGAGGAAGTGGAGACTCAGAAAAGTAATTTTTTGGGGCGGTATATTTAATTTTTTTTAAAAATATATTTTATTGCATTTTTGGTTTTGGGGTACATGTGAAGAACATTCAGGATTGTCGTATAGGCACATACATGGCAATGTGGTTTGCTACCTTCCTTCTCATCACCTATATCTGACATTTCTCCCCATGTTATCCCTCCCCAACTCCCCACCCCCACCAGTTCTCCCCCACAGACCCCAGTGTGTGATGCTCCCCTCCCTGCACCCATGTGTTCTCACTGTTCAACACCCGCCTATGAGTGAGAACATGCGGTGTTTGATTTTCTGTTCTTGCGTCAGTTTGCTGAGAATGATGGTTTCCAGGTTCATCCATGTCCCTACAAAGGACACAAACTCATCTTTCTTTATGGCTGCATAGTATTCCATGTGTATATGTGCCACATTTTCCATGTCCAGTCTATCTTCAATGGGCATTTGGATTGGTTCCAAGTCTTTGCAATTTCAAACAGTGCTGCAGTGAACATTCGTGTGCATGTGTCCTTATATCTCCTGAAACCGATAAGCAACTTTAGCAAAGTCTCAGTTTACAAAATCAATGTGCAAAAATCACAAGCATTCCTATACACCAATAACAGACTTAAAGAGAACCAAATCAAGAATGAACTGCCATTCACAATTGCTACAAAGAGAAGAAAATACCTAGGAATACAACTAACAAAGGATGTAAAGGACCTCTTCAAGGAGACCTACAAACCACTACTCAAAGAAATAAGAGAGGACACAAACGGATGGAGAAACATTCCAT
>NW_016107624.1:107633-186159 GCF_001604975.1 Cebus imitator | reverse complement strand
AGAGAAATGCAAATCAAAACTATATTGAGATACCATCTCACACCAGTTAGAATGGCGATCATTAAAAAATCTGGAGACAACAGATGCTGGAGAGGATGTGGAGAAATAGGAACTCTTTTATACTGTTGGTGGGAGTATAAATTAGTTCAACCATTGTGGAAGACAGTGTGGCGATTCCTCAAGGACCTAGAAATAGAAATTCCATTTGGCCCAGCAATCCCATTACTGGGTATATATCCAAAGGATTATAAATCATTCTGTTATAAGAAAAGTAGAATAATTTGCCCAAGAAGACATGCTGAGTCAGTGGCAAGGGCCAGGGTTTGAACTGAGCTTTGCTGGGATATCAAGTCCATGGTGGAGCTGATTGTTCTTGACTTCTTGTCTTGTATAGCAACTGAGAGCTATACATGGTGTATATGTACCACCTCTTCCCTTCTCTCCTCTCCCCTCCCCTCCCCTCCCCTCTCCTCCCCCTTCTCTTTTTTCTCTTTCTTCCTTTCCTTCCTTTTCTTTCTTTCTCTCTTTCTCTCTCTCTCGCTCTCACTCTTGCTCTTGCTCTCTCTCTCCCTCTCTCTCTCGCTCTGTTGCCCAGGCTGGAAGAGTCGACAGATTGGAATGGAAGCAATCTGTCTGGGAAGAATGGACAGGGAAGAGTGAATAGATTGGAATGGAAGCATATTTGGGCTTGATAAAGTAAGCCTTCAGACAATCATGGAAGGTGGAAGTTCATCCTCCCGTACTGTGCTACTTGCTCTGACAACACATAACAGGAACTCTCACAAGTTCAGATGAAAAAGCTTCTGTCTGGCTCTAGCCTGTCACTGGCTCCAAACTTAGGAAGAGGAGTGATTTATCCTGTTGGTGGATGGTGAGACTGTGACATCTGTTGGCCCCTGTATGTTGGGTGGGATAAGGGGCCACGAGCCACTTGTTCATAAGGCAGCACAGTGCCACATTCCTGTGCCCTCTGGGCTCAAGTGGGGTATGAGGCAACCACCAAGGGGCTGGGTGGGTGTGTGGGAGGCTGCCCTGCAAACCTACCTCTCACTATAAGCTGGTCCTAGACCTGGGGAGGCATAGAAAGCCCATTCTAATCTCATGTCTAATTTGCCTACTCCATTCCCCTCTTTTCCAGCAAGAAAGCTCATATATTATCCCCTGCTGACTCTGCTGTCTCTTTTGTAATTGATTTAAAATAGGAGGGGACAAGGTGTGATTCTTTACCACCCTCAACATCCCAAAGAAAGAACTTTGGAGGAAGGCAGTGGTGAGCTTACTGTCAGTAGAGATGTGTAAGTAGAGACTGAATTAGGATATATTCACTTTTTAAAAAACTGATGGATTAAATGGCATTGAGTTTCCCTAAAATTCAACATTCTATACTTTTTCTATGAGACCACTAATAGAAAAATTTTAGATGGTACACAGTATTTAAACTGGCACAAATACAGTTGTAGTTTTGGTTAAAGAATGATTTTCATGATTATATATACCCTGCAGTCCACATATTATAATATATAGCACATCAACATTTTTTTTTTTCTGCTGATTCTGGCAGGACCATTATTAAGAGAAGAAAGGCTCTAATGACAATTCCCTGCATTTCTCTAAAAAAGGCCTTTCATGTCTGGCCTCAAAGCAGACAGGGAGGAGGCAGGTCTGGCTGTGGAGCTTTGTGTGGCCATCCTCCGGTGTGCTGTTCATCGTCTCTGCTCTGCTTGGTCCAAGGCTGGAAAAATGCCTTGCTGCCATGAGCCTTGGCTGGAAGCAGAGGCGGGGTGCAGGTGGAGATTTCACAGAGATAAAAGACAGGCAGCAGGAGATGTGTGTCAAGTCACAATGACAAGGATCCCCTGAATGCTAGCAAGAAGGAAACCGTGGTTCACCAACGTTCTTTGTGGGCAAACAAGAAAGAAACAGCATTATATCTAGGAAAAGCAGCATAACATTTACTGAGCACTTACTGAGCGTTTGGCCCTTTAAATACACATTCATTTTTATCCTCACAGCAACCCTGCGAGGTAGGATGGTGGCCCCATTTTACAGATGGACTAATTGAGATACAGAAAATATGAAATGATGAGTCACAGTTCCCCCATCAAAGAAATGTCTGAACTGGAGTTTGAATACAAATCTGTGAGGTGCTAAAGCCAGTCCTCTTTTCACTGACTCAGGCCTGACATGGGAAGATTTTAAGGAAAATGTACTTTCCACACTGTGATAGGTTGAATAATGGCCAGCCCAAAGACATCCATGTCCTAATCCCTGGACCTGCGAATTTTACCTTATATAGCAAAAGGGATATGGAGGATGACCAAGTTGAAGATTTTAAGATTGGGACATTAAATGGTAGGCCATAATTACGATCAAAAGGGTCTTTATAAAAGGGAGCCAAGAAAGTCAAAGGCTAGAGAAAGTCATAGGATGATGTAAGCAGAATGTGGGAGTGATGTGGCCAGAAGTCAAGGAATGCTGCAATCTCTAGAAGCTGAAAGGAGGAGGCAGGGAATGAATTCTCTCCTGGAGCTTCCAGAAGAAATCAGCTCTACTATCACCTTGATTTTAGCCCCTTGAGACTCTTTCTGGATTTCTGATCTCCAGAACTGTAAGAAAATTAATTTGTGTTGTTTTAAGCCACTACGTTTGTGTTTATTTGTCACAATTGCCACTGGAATCTAATACATACGCCATCTTGCATAGGAGATGCACCTGCATCATCACATCTTATTGGCTTTCCTTAGGGAATAAGCCTATCTTGGCCTTTATTGGGCTGAGGAATTAATTAAGTCAAATGCTTCACTCTTCAGAAATGGGGATGAGACTAAGTGACTGTTAAATGATCACTTTGACCTTTGGTAGTCAAGGACAGTGTTAGGCAAAGTATGGTCCATAGTCCGGTGCTGGTCTGTGAACTGAAAGCATCTGTCCTGCCCTACCCCGTCACTAACTCTACCTCCTGGGAGGAGAAATAAGTTCAGAAAATGTGCTGCAGTAGGTGTTCAAAACCTTTTATAGCAATTTGGCATTAGTGAGCCATCCAATCATGCTATTCAAGGACTTGCCTTGTTGAACAGGGTACAGACAAGTTTGGGTGCTGTTAAATCCGCGTGATGAGTTTTGGGTGGCATGAACCATGTCTTGGTCACATGCAGTTATCTATGCAATGGTCCATGATGAATCGGAAATTAATAACAACAGTGTCACCACTGACAACTCTTCCTTCACTATAGAAAGTTTGGGAATCCCTGGTCTAGGGCTCTCACATTGTATGGGTACAGACTTTGTAAAATCCAAATGTCTCAAGCATTTTACCAGCCTATAGCTAGCAACAGAATCATTTTAATATTTATATTTTATGGATTTGAATCCTTCCGATAGAGTCTCTCCCCTGGCTTGCAGATGCCCATAAAAATTCTGCCCTTGTTTATCTGCTTTGGCTTCCACTACAAAGGTCTTTCCTACTGTTTTCCATGCTCTTTTTGAGATTTCAACTCTCTTGGCATGCTCTTACCTTCTGGCAACCCTACACCAAAAGACCAGCAGAGGAACATGGCAGCCTTTGGTGGAGTTGGGGAATGAATGCTCTCTCCTGATTCTGTGCCACCACAATGACCAGGATAACAAAGCTAGACTGCTTGGACCCTAATTTCCACACAGCCTGAGCACTGGCATCTTCTATGGCTTCTCTCCCATTTTCTTGGGAGACCACACTCATCCAAGGCACAGGTGGAGAAGGGGACAGAGGGCAGACCATCACCTTTATGTTTCTCATCACTTTCATTGCTCTTATCTGCATAGGCTTCTGCTGATCTGGGCAGTCAAAGTCCAACAAGGACAACAAAACCTCTAGAAGTTTGAGTTTAAGCTTGAGGCAGAATAAGCAGGATTGGTGATGGGTTTAAATATAGAAGGTAAGGAGAAAAGAGGCTAGGATGATGCCTAACGATCTCACCTGGGTTCTCACGTGGATGGTGACACCATTGATCAAGGTGGGAGAGCATTGGAGTAGGAACAAGTTTTGAGGATGACTAAGTTAAAGATTTTAAGATGGGGACATTATATGGTAGGTTCTAATTACAATCAAAGGGGTCCTTATAAAAGGGAGCCAAGGGGAAGACAAAAATTTTTCATTGAACATTCTGAGTCAGCGTCCATAGGTAGTAAAGTAATAAAACTGCTTTTCTTGTATGATGGTGAGACAGAGAAAAGCAGCCCCTGATATCTGGGATCCAGCCTGGCATTCACAGTCGGACCTCATCAGTGTTCTTAGGACCTATCCTGTGGTGTTCTCCTGTCAGACATAAACAACCTCAGAGGACAGCAGCATCAGACAAGGTCAGTCTGAGATGGTGATGAGGTCACAAGACCCCTTCATAATCTTGTCTGGACATAGACAGAAACAAGGTCACTGTGCAAATTACAAAAGGGCCAACACCCTCTTCCAGCTAATATGAGTGACTGTTCTCCTTTACCTATTCCAGTTTTAGACTTGCTATATTCCCCATCCTTTTACATAAGATTTATTGAGGTACCCTGTTGCAACATTACCCCCACTTCCTGACAGTATCCAGTGCAGTAAACCCCACTTCCTTGCACTCTCCATAAATCACCTAAGAGAGGTTCAAATCCCATAATAATTCATTCCCAGCAATCTCTCATTGAGACTCCTTATGGTTTCCTATGGTGTGCATTTTCCTTTGTTATGAACACTGAAGCCAACTTTGTTTGACTGCAAGTATGTTCCTGGTGACCTTTTAGCTGGGAAACATTGACAAGTGAAGCAACACAAGTGATCAAGGGATGGCCAGAAATTGCATCTCTAGATAGCATAAAATTATCTCTTTCCAAGTAGGTTCCTATTGGCCCTGACTTTGGGTCTTGCCAAAACAATTCTGCTAGAATTTAAATCTCTCCACATAATTCATCTTTTTGCAGAGGGACTCAGGGATTTCCCTTTTCCCCAATTCTGTGAACAAGCATTGCCTAACCCGTCAGTACTGCAGAAGAAGAAAAGTAAACCCTTTGTCCAAATCCACCTTAGAGTAGAGAACCAGGCCACAGAGAGTCCAGGCTCTAAACCTCACCCAGCAGCTCTGGCTGCCCTGAGGATGCAGCTCACATCCCTGGGACATGGATTGCCATTGATCCTTTCCTGAAGTCTGCGGTTCTATTTGGCTATTAAAAAGAGCCTGCCATGTTGATGAATTATTTAAACCTTAGCAGCACCCAATTATGCAAATCCGATTATCTGTTTAAGGGCAGCTTGGCTTGGAGCAGCTTGTAGTTGTGATACTTATTATTATTATTATTTTTTGGCTGAAAAACTGGCACATTCATTTGAAAGCAGAGTTTAATTTCACCCGAGGACTGCTTAGCACAGAGCTACCTCCTTGATGGGGGTGGAAGGCCCCCTTGATTCACCATTGGAAGGCCTTCCTCCCTATTGTTTCCATACAAGTAACACCTGAGAAGCACCTTTGAGCCGAGCTGGTTCTTCTTATTGCAAAGGAAGAAACTAAAGCTCAGAGAGAAACAATAGCATGCCCAGGTGACGTGCAGGTTTTTGGTGGAGTAAGGAATTGAATCTTTGCTCCAAACCTAGCATGATCTCTCCCTATGCCTGACTGCCTCTGTGCTATGAGTGGGTGAAGATAGACAGCAAGCCCAGTTCTTGGCATGTCATAGGCTTTCCACCTCTGTCTGCTATAGTTTGATGGGTGAAAGACAGCTTTGGAGGCAGCACAGAAGAATAGAGTCCTTCATCTGGAGAAGTAAACTCTATCCCTGACTTGCTCTAGGATCTTGCCCAAGGTCTCTCCTTCTCTGATCCAGCTCTCCCAGTGAACAGTATGGGAGCTAGATTTGGACTAAATGATCTCTGTCAACATTTTGAGCTCTAGTCATCTGATAAGTGATTGTTAGTCTAAGCACAATAGCCAGGGTGTGCAGTCCTTCAGGTCCCCACATTTAGAAAAGCCCCATGAGTGTAACACTCTGCTGTTGTCATTTTAAAAATTTTAATTTTTGACCAAGGGGCCCTGCATTTTCATTTTGCACTGGGCTCTACAGATTATGTGGCCGATTTTGACAACACTATTCTTAAGGGGATAAATTTAGCTGAAGAAGTTGAAGGGCAAACTTGCTTTATGCTGCATCTTCCCAGCCAAATAGCAGCCCAAGAAGAAAGCACTGGGCTGACCCCTGTCTTCCCCATGACCCTAGAGGAACTGAGAGCCCTTTGCTATACCTGTTCATTTCATTCTTCAAGTCATTTCCTAATGGGCTCTTCTCTCCTTGGAATTTCCCACTTCAATGGCTCTTTGTGATTGACCTGCTGGCCCCACTTAAGCCTGATAGAAGAGTCTTTTGTGTCCCCCTCAACACCGCAGACCAAGTTCATCCCAGCCCAGCCTCCTTGGCCATTGCATTGAACAGGTCACATGCAACAAGACAGAGGATCAATCACAGCCCCTTCTTGGGGGTCATATGCAAGGACCAGAGAGTGGCAGCTAGGAGCTGAAGTCAACCCCCACTGATGGCCAACACAAAGAATGGAGACCTCAGTGCTATGTTTGCAAGGAACTGAATTCAGCCAACAACCATTCAACTTTGATTGAATGGCCAAGCCTCAGGGGATAGAAGACCCAGGTCAAACTTTCATTTCAGCCTGTGAGACCTGTGCATAGAATCCAGCTGACCTGTGCTAAGACCTCTAACCAGTGGTAACTGTGAGATGATAGATGTGTATCATTTTAAGCCACTAAGATTGTGCTAATTTGTAGCAGCAACAATGAAGCACAAATCCATTTTTGGTATCAGATAAAGATCAGATGTTTCTAGTTCTGACCCTTGCTGGATTAGTGATCTATCATTTAGTGCAATGGTTTTCTAACTTTTTGGTATTAGAATTCCCTTACAGTCTTAAAAATTACTCTGGCCCCAAAGGGATTTTGTTTATAGGGTTATATTGGTTGAGATTTGTTATATTTATCAATGATGATTTATCAAATTTGTCTGTTTAAACTGAGAATTTCCTAAAAGCAACAACAGCAATAACAAAACAGCCCTTCCTCCATCTGTGTTCTAAATGCATCCCTCTGCAAGGTTCTAAACATGTTATTATAATTTGCTGCTTGTTATTGGTAGGTTATTTGCAGTTTCCTGCTCTCCTGGGATTAACTAGATCAATAATGCGGACATAGTCACTCCTTATGTGTGCTTGGGGACCCCACTGACTTTGTGCATTTCTCTCTTTGTTTTGTTATCTTTCTGGCCTAAGGGGAGATGGAAGTGGTAGCTTGGGTCCTTGATGGGTGGAGACCACAGCCACACCCAGTTGTTTTTTTTTCCCAACCTGGCCTGCTCTTTCTCACCTCTTCTATAGACATTAGAAAGAAGCCCTGAACGTGGAAAGGAAGTATGGATGTTTCTCGATCAACACATCCTCTAGATTTGCTTCCAAACATCCCTGGACTTCAAACTCTTCTTTTCAGCGTCTCTCACTGAGCCATTGCAACAGTTCCTTGACTGTCTTCCTACCTAGCATCTCTCCTTCCCTCATCCCTCCTCATGTGCCGCAAAAGTCACCCTGGCCATGTTGTTCTCTGGATAAAAAGTTCCAGCAGCTTCTCAATGCCCTAAAGATAAGAATAACCAACTCCTCAGCTTGGACTCAGGGTCATCCATGGCCCAGGCCTTGCTGTTTATCAGGCCTATCTCTTATTATTATTCTTGTTGCTCTTATTCTTGCCTCTGTCTTCCAGCCCTGCTTTGCTGCTTGAAGGGCTTCTCTCTCATCATGCCTTTCTTTTGTCCCCAGATTCTAGAACATTGTTCTTCCCCAACTGACTCTCCCTTGTCCTTCCAACATCTTCTCTTCTTGGGAACTTTTCCCAGGTTAGTAATGTTCCTGCTGCATCTTGTGGCACACTGAACTTGCCCCTTACACAAGTTATAATTCAGCCTTCATCTTGCTGAATTATAAGTTCTGCTTTCTCTCTCTTCCACAAAGACTGAGGGCTTCTTGGTGGCTTGTGTTAGGTCTTGGGGCTTAACACAGTGCCTGGAGCTGTGTAGGGGCTCCATGAGTGTTTGAATGGCTGAACTGGAGATTTAGGGAAAGAAGGATGGACTTAATAACTTTGGATTAGGAAAATCACTCTTGGTGACGAGGGTGGAGGATGGGATGGAAGGGATAGGACTAGAGGCAGAGAGAATAGTCAAGAAATGTTTCCTGTATGTCTAACAAGACATGAAGGCACTAAATTGTAGTGGAAGCAAGACTGGAATTTATTGTACAAGCAAAATTATGACAGTGAATGAAAAATGCTCATTAAAATGGCACCTGGCTTGCAGGCCCTGATGCATCCTCTTTAAATTCTCTGCTGACTCTCTGTGAAGCATGAGACAAAAACTCGCAAAATCATCCAGAACTACAAACCTGCTAAATACATGGTCAGAGAGAGATTTCCGTGAACTCTAAAGCAGATGGAGTTGGACTGAGAGGAACCTGTTTTACCTTTGTCTTATGAAACTGAGACTGCCCGAAGAAAAGTGAGAAGGTACTTTGAACTGCTTTCCCTGACTCTGATAATCTGGAACGATATCATCAGAAAACAGGGCAGCCATCCTGCTGTGAGGCAACCAGAGCATTGCTCCTTTCCCTTCCCTTCTCTACTACTACTTGCTTTTCTCCTCCTCCCATTCCCTCCCAGCCTGCTATCTATATTCAGTCAGAGACAGTAACTCTTAAAATCCACAAGAACAGAGAGAGAGAGAGAGAGAGAGAGAGAGAGAGAGAGAGAGAGAGAGAGAGAGAGTGTGTATGTGCGTGCATGTGCACATTAATAGTACCATATTACACTGTGATGTTCAAGCCCCACAAATGAGATACTGTAGGCAGAAGACCAAACACAGGATGAAAACAATGCCACTGCATGCTGGGAATTGTAGTTTTTCCATGTATCTTACCTGTTTAGAGAGTTGGAGAAGTAGTCATCAGTGTAGGAGAAGAGGTCCTCTTCATCAAGCTGAGTTATCTGGTAGAAACTGAGCTGTTAGCTGTATACTTAAGTCTATCCTCCTTAAGAAGATCTGAAGACTTAGCCATCACCCATGAGAACAGAGAGTGAGGTAGTATATTCTTACATTCTGTATTTTTATGGAGTTTGGATAGACTCTGACTTTCTTGAAGATAAAAAATAGGAAAAAAGCAAATAAAAGGTCTATGAAAAAGTATTATAGATCAAGAGAAAAGACCTATGATGAAGGTGCATCTCTTTAGAGTTCATAAAAAAACTCAGGAAACTATTTTGTATCCTTGGAAAACATTAAGAAGACATGATCTGTTTGAAAAAGAAACATAAAGCCAAAGGGAAACAAGTTGATCTGAGAAGGCTATTGGATGAGATAGGAAGAATTCAAATTACTCTTTAGTCAAGATTGAATCAAAACAAACTATATCGCAGGCTGTGTAGAAGACTGTAACAGAATACAACTTATCAACACTGATGGAAGTTGAGTTGCTAGAGATATACCCAAGAAATATTTATAGCCTTTAACAATTTTATCAGGCAAGAAAGAGAAAAAAATATGCAAATAGGCATTCAACTTAAGAAGTGAGAGAAAGAACCACAAAGTTAGCCTGAGGTAAGCAGAAAGAAGAATAAAATCCATTTTAAGACTGGAAATCAATAAATTACGAAAAAGTAGTAAATAAATTAGAGATTCACTTTAAAGAAGAATACAGAACAATCTTTGAATATGTTAACAATTAAAAGGGATAAAACATAAGCATTCAGTGTTGGATAAGACAAAGGTAATCTAAGCATAAAGTGGAAATTAAAGTAAAATATGTAAAATTTTCAGTTAATAAATTTGAAAATCTACATAAGCTGAATTTTTAGCAAAGATAATCTAAGTGGACATAATACAATATATCAATATATATGAGAGAGATTGGTGGAAATTTCAAGGAACTAACTTCAAAAATGGTGAAATCTTATGTGGTTTAGCAGACAAATTCTTCTAAACTTCATAAAATAAATAACTCATTTTCTATATAAAATTGTTCAAGGTACAGAAAATATGTAAAGTAAAACTATATATTAGAAGATAATGTAGGAATTTATACAGAATATTGGGAGAAAAAGTTGTGATTCAAGATTTTTATACTCAGCCAATTGTATCATCAAAAGACCTTCTTGGCTATGTAGACTCTATGCCATAATAAGGGCGACATTTTATGTTAGTGGGAAAGAATGAATTAGTCAGTAACTAGTGATGGGATGATTGACTATTTGTTGGATAAATGGATTTAGATCACTATCTTATATAAATTGCTCAATTCTAGGTGGGCTAAAGATAATTCTTTTAAAAAGAAGATGTATTAAGATGAAAACAAGTAATACATAGTTACACAATTGCAAAATGATACATAAGTATTAAAACATCATAAAGGAAAATATCGATAGATTTAATGAAATAAAAATAAAATATCATGCTTTAAAAACCCCATAAAAATGTTAGTCCAGTGTGGTGTGTTCCTGTAACCTCAGCTATTTAGGAAGCTGAAGTAGAAGGATCACTTGAGCCCAGGAAATTGAGACCAGCCTGGGCAACATAGGGAGAGATTATCTAAAAACAAACAAAAAAAAACCAAACCAAAAAACGAACAAAAGCAAAAAACAAAAACAAACAACGAAAAAGTTTTAAAAATTAAATAATATAATCCAAGGGAATATTTACAGCATATATGGCAAACAAATGTTTAAAATTTAGGTATACAAGGAAAACAAAGATATTCCAATAAGAAAATAAGCAAAGAATATGAGTATGTAATTCCTAAAAGATGAAATATAAAGTCTAATGCTTGACAAACAAGAGAACATTATCAATCTTACTTGTGATCAAATAAATAAAAATTAAAGCAACACTGATGTGCCATTGTCCATTAAACTGGCAGAAGTAAAAGAAAATTACCATCCTGAATGTGAAGTAAGCATGTGGAGAAAATGGGCATTTTTATGCACGATTGGTGGTGTGTAAAATATGTACAATATGGTGAAAGGAAGGGCTCCAGTTTCATAAGTTGGAGCTAAACACTGAGCACACATAGACACAAAGAAGGAAACAATAAACACTGGGGCCTCTTGAAGGTGGAGCATGGGAGAAGGGGGTGGATAAACTACCTGTCAGGTACTGTGTTTATTACCTGAGTGACAAAGTAATTTTTATACCAAACCCCTGTAATACACCATTTACCCATATAGCAAACCTGCACATGTACCCCCTGAACCTAAAATAAAAGTTAGAAGGAAGATAATATGTATAATATGTATGGAAGGTGGCTCGGCTAAATGTGACACAAGTTTAAAATATGTGCATATCTTTGACCCAGCAGTTCTATTTCTAGAAATGGATGCTGAAGAAATAACCATGTACATACACAAAGGTTTATGTGTAAGAACATACATTATGGCATTATTTAGAATAATGAATTCCCAAATCAGGAGGTTGGTTAAATTGTGTACTCCTATGGTGTATTAGTGCATTCTCATGCTGGTGATAAAGATATACCTGAGACTGGGAAGAAAAAGAGGTTTAATTGGACTTACAGTTCCACATGGTTGAGGAGGCCTCAGAATCACGGTGGGAGGCAAAAGACGCTTCTTACATGGCAGCAGCAAGAGAAAAATGTGGAGGAAGCAAAAGCAGAAACCCCTGATGAAACCATCAAATCTCATGAGACTTATTCACTACCATGAGAACAGTATGGGGGAATCCGCCCCCATGATTCATATTATCTCCCTGTGAGTCTCTCCCACAACATGTGGGAATTATGGGAGTACAATTCAAGATGAGATTTGGGTAGGGACACAGCCAAACCATATTGCATGATGTAGAATAGTATACAGCCATTTAAAAAGATATGGAAGAAGAAATTCAGTGGCGTGTGAAATGCCCATGTTGAGTGATCGAGTAAAAAACAGTGGAGGTCAGAAAAACTGAGGGATGTGATCTCATATGTGCAAATGTGGGTGGCATGAAAATAGCATGCCAGCATGTACGCATGGGGGAAGAGCACTCAAGGGACGTGTACTAACTAAAATACTGATGTGGTGTTTCTTCCTTGAACTTTTCTGTATTTGTTTCAAATTTTTCACAATGCACTTGTTTGACTTTGTAATCTGAAAAAGGTACTTAGCACATCAACCACAATATTTCCATCTTAATGTATTACTCATTTTCATCTTTTTCTTTACATCTCTTTTCATGTATAAAAATGTAACCCCAGCTGGGCATGGTGGATTACGCCTGTAATCCCAGCACTTTGGGAGGCCAAGGTGGGCAGATCACTTGAAGCCAGGAGTTTGAGGCCAGCCTGACCAACATGGTGAAACCCCATCTCTACAAAAATACAAAAATTAGCTCGGCATGGTGGCTCACACCTGTAGTCCCAGCTACTCAGGAACCTGAGGTGGGAGAATTGCTTGAACCCGGGAGGTGGAGGTTGCAGTGAGCTGAGATTGCGCCACCCTGGATGACAGAGCAAGACTCTGTCTCCAAAAAAAAAAAAAAAGAAGAAGAAGAAGAAAGAAAAATGTAACTTAGTTGAGGCACTGATTCTCTGACTCTATGCTGCAAAAGTGTATAGGTTTCTTCTCACAATTTTTGAGCATTTCTGAGGTCCACCACTCCTGTGCTTTTCCCTGGTTCATGATCCTGTATCTGTTCATATTACTTTTATTTTTCTTTGCATTGGTCTGAAAACAAAGTCCAGCCACTTTCCTTCATGCCCTAGCAGGCTCCTCAATGCCAATTGTGCATAAGTTAATAACCTGACTGAAGTGTGGGGTCTCATAGATGGTTCCAGGCATCCTATAGCACGGGATCTTCTGCCTTTTTTCCTGCTCCATCAGCTTTTCCTTCCCTTTCAATTTCTCCTCCATGACCATCCTTTTCTGGAGTCACAAGAAAAAGTCTCTGCCTTCTGTCACTCGGATTAGTTTCCACATTTAGTGCTCTTCTCCCCCAAGAACTTACCCAAACAAATACCATTCTTTTACCAAAAGGAATTTGGGGAGTGGGAGGTAAGGGGAGGGGAGGTAAGGTAAAAATTCCTCCATTGGGGTTAGATTGACACATATTTTATGAAGGCACATGCATATGCACTGTTATTCATTGCCTCTTCCCTTACATCAGGACACTTTTCATATTGCTGTCGGGTTTTCAAAATTATCTTTTTTTATTGGAAGAATAGGTGATCTACTATTAAGTAAATAATAACTTAATGGCGATCTACTTACTAAGACCACTTTTCTCTAAAAATAGCTACATTTCCTTCATTCATTCTGGCCTCTGCATTCTCTCCACATTGAATTAGATGGAATCACTGAGGTTTTCTTTAGAAAGGAAGGCTGGCATTGATTGAGGACCTATTACATGCTAAGCAGTATGCTAAGGGCTGTATCTAGATTAACTCATAGGTGTGTCAAATCCTTTCTGGAACAAGGTGGGTGTATAAATACATTCTAAAAATACATGATCTCATTCAATCCTCACAGCCACCTGGGCAGCATCCCAGTCACAGGTAAGAAAGTAAAGCTGACAGGAGAAGGCATCACTGGAGATTTCATGTTGGGTAATTGAAGATTTAGAATAAAATCTCAGGCTAGCCAGCTAGACCATCCTGAATGAATGCATACTGTAGGCACCAGGCAGTCTTTCTGCATCTCTCCTACTCATTCTCCATCTGAGCTCACCTGTGTGCATCTGTCTTGGGGGTTATAGAAGGTGGGAGTAAATTTGCCATTTCTATATCCAAGTCTCTCTAATTTCATTCTCTCTTTCATCTTGTTTTTGGTATCATACAGACTCTCATCTGGAAGGGGCTGAGTGGAACCCTGGAGCTGTCATTATCTTTGCTGACCTGGACTAAATCCAGGCTCCCTTGAGCTGGTAACACCTTTGACATTCTCAAGCCCTGGAAATGACTTGACGCCTTTCCTTCACCAGTGGACAGAGGTAAGAATCAGAACCTGTGCAGAGGCAAGAATCAGAACCAGTGCGTCTTGGCTAGAAAAGGTCTGATACATGCCATAGGAGACCACTTTCCTCTTTCCAGTTTGAGAGCAGGGGTATGACTCATTTCCAGGCTCCCTGATAGGAAGAAAAATAGCCTGGAAGCTGAGCAAAACCTGTGTGGTGTCTCCTGGCCATGGCTAGCGCTCAGCTCTGCCCCTAGGAATGCCAGCACCAGTTCTGGGGCATCAGTAGCACTGAGAAACCCAAATCCTGCCTGTCTCATTCTCTTTGAGTCATTGGCTCTGTTCCCTCAGAGGCCTGATGTTCAGCCATGTGGACACACCCTGTTTTTGAAAGAGAACCCACATGAGGTCAGGAGACCTGGCTTCCAGGTCCCTTTGATATGCTGCACTCTCTTCTCTCTGGGGCCGTTTCTTCACCTATAGGTAGCAGTACAGGTTTTCATCCTCTCTATATATTTTCTACCTCTGTACTCCTTGTAGTGAAGTGAAAAGAAAATATCCTGTGATGAGGTCACTCAAGGTCAGGTAGGAGAAAGTATAGTTTAGCATTATTAGGTACTGGACACCTTCTAGCAAGAGCTTAATTTTCATGGTGCAAATAGCCTGATTTTGTTTTACATGTGTCTCTCCAAAGGCTCTTGCCCCTTGTGCTGTGTTAAGTAGTGTCCGTCAAAATTCATATCTACCTGGAACTTCAGAATGTGATTTTATTTAGAAAGAAAGTATTTGCAGATGTAAATAGGTGTCGTATAAACTTAAGGTTATACTAGATGAGGGTGGACACTAAATACAATGACTGGTGTCCTTAAAAGTAAAGGAGAGGGGACAGACACACACACACACACACACACACACACTCTCTCTCTCTCTCTCTCTCTCTCTGTCTCACTCACAGAAGGAAGGTGCTATGTGAAGACCAAGGCAGAGATGGAATTGATGTAGCTATAAGCCAAGAAACACCAAGGATTGCCAGGAGCCACCAGAAGCTAGGGAGAGGAAAGGGAGGATACTTCCCTAGAACCTTCAGAGGGTGCATAGCCCTGCTGACATCTTGATTTCTGACTTCTAGGCTTCTGAACTGTGAGAGAATAAATTTCTATTGCTTTAAGTCACCTAGTTTGTGGTAATCTGTTATGGCAGTCCTAGAAAACAAATACACCCTTTCTCTTCTGCCCTCATGATCCAAATACCATATCTTGTAAAAGAACCAGATATGGTTAAAAAATATGTGACACTTTGTAGACACAATGATGAAGCAGGAATTATTTGGGGTTGGAAGAGGGCATTGAGGAAAGAAGTTTAAAAGGACCAATGAGAAACAGATGATGCAAGAATTGAGTATGTGCAAAGTGAGGGAGGTGACCACATGGAGTTCTCAGAGCTTGTAGGACCATGGCCTCATACCCAAGAACAGAGTTGGGGGCATGGTTTGAAGATGTTATGGAAGTACATACAGACTCCTGGAATCCTGTAAGTTCTCTATGAGTTGTTCAACTGATTAAGCCTGAAGGATAAGACCACATTCAATAGTTCCCAGATTTCTCTCTCTCTCTCTGTCTATCTCCATATTAGCAAACAATAAAACAACTTTGTTGCAAAAAATATCACCCATTCCTTTCCCCATTGGGGGTTTTGTGCTGAGGCTACAGGTGAAATGAGCTGGAGGATGTTAAACACAATTTGGAGGATGAAACCTACTTCCTCCATCACGCTGTCATTGGAGAATCCACATTGGTGGCTAGTATGATTTGGCTCTGTGTCCTCACCGAAATCTCTTGTGAAATTGTAATCCCTATGTGTTGAGGGAGGGGCCTGGTGGGAGGTAACTGAATCATGAGGGCAGAGTCCCCCTTGCTGTTCTCATGACAGTGAGTGAATTCTCATGAGATCTGGTGTTTGAAAGTGTGTGGCACTTCCCCTTTTGCTTGCTCTCTCTCTCTCTCTCTCCTGCCCTGCCATGGTAAGACATGCTTGCTTCCCCTTTGCCTTCTGTCATGATTGTAAGTTTCCTGAGGCTTCCTAGTCTTGCTTCCTGTGAAGTCTATGAAACTGAGTCAATTAAACCTCTTTTCTTCATAAATTACCCAGTCTCGGGTAGGTCTTTATAGCAGTGTGAAAACAGATGAATATAGTGCCTCTGTACACAAAAACCAAAGATGGCTGCCTTTACAATGTGAGTTGGAATTGACTGGAAGCTACTGTCTGTAATCCAGGTGTGGACTTGGAGTTAGGAGATGTAGGTTTTAGGTATAATCCTTATGTTTAGTAGCTTGCAGCCTCTCTGAGCTTGGACTTGCCTATCTGTAATATGGGCAGGTGGACATTAAGTTTTATGACAGAGTGGCTGCACTTATTGGCTTTTCCTATAGCTGAGTTGAGTCCAGCAGCTTTTTGAGTACAGAGTTTGCTAAACAAATGGGTATCTTTGATTCTGTCTGAAAAGGTTCAATCCATACATGAGGAAGACTGGTTTCATGTCTTATTTGTTTCATCTGTTTGAGAGTGCCAGTACCCAGCACCCGGCACCCTGGTGGGTGGGAGACATCTTGGCCGTGGTGAAGTGAGAAGTTGCTAATCAAGCACTTCCAAGGTGCCCAGGGACCTGGGTAATAAGCACTGCTGCTTCCTGGTCCCTGTCTTCCCTCATGTGGATTCCACTATACGTTGCCTGACTGGTGTTTCTACTTCGACCTGTGTCTCCCTCAACAATTCATTTTTCTCTCGACATGTGGAGTACTTAGTTTACAGCTTAAGTCAGATCACTGCCTGTTAAAACTCGTCACTGCCTTTCTGTTTTACACTTGGAATAAATTCCAAATGCCCTCTCAGGTCCACCCCCAACCCACTTCATGTGACTTTCTCTATGCATCATGGAGCTCCAGGTTCCCTCTGCTGCCTTGCCCTTTAGGCTCCAGAACACACTGCAGTCTTTCTTGCCTCAAACCTCACCATGATTGTCCCACTCACTTCTGTGTCCTCTCGGCACCTGGCACAATGCACCCCACAGGCACACCATAAGTCATGGCAGCCAATGTTTACTGGGTGCTCAGCATGGGCCAGGTGCTCCTTCAAGCTCGTAACATATATTAACTCATTTAATACCCACCCCAGTGCAACCTTTGAGATGACATTATTCTTATTTCCATTTTACAAAGGAGGTTAAGTAAACACAAGGAAACACAGCTAGGAAGTAACAGAGCCAGATTCAAACCCAGGCCGTCTGGCTTCACGGGCAGCACTCCTAACTGCAGTATTCTCCTGCCTCTCTGTAAGTAAGTGTTGAATGAATATGTGCAGTGCCCAGGATGCCTGTTTAGCCCAGTGGATGTTAAGGCTTGGCTCAGTGCTGAGATGCTTCAAGTGATGGAGTCTGGAAAATTGCAGCTTCTTTTGCCATCTTGCCTAATGTGCGGTGACAGCCACAGCCTGTAGCAGCTTTGTCTCTATCCCTCGAGTGGCCTTCGAGGTGGTCAGTGGAGGCAGCTTGCTTTGGGATAAAACCAGCCTGGGTTGCAAACTGGGCAGGTGTCTCTGTTTCTGTGAAATGATTTGGGCATGCCAGACAAGCCCTCAGAATCTTGGTATATTAACAAGTAAAATACGGATAATGCTTTCCACCTTGCAAGTTGTCATTGATGATACTGATTTGCAAGATGTTCACAGAGGGGTGATGCTTTTCTCTGAGGGTTTTGCCGTGAGCTCCAAGGTTGGCACTGACCTCTCCTGTGTCCTGCTGGGTGTAATTCCTCATGGAAGTTTCCAGCACCGCTGCTTAGCCAATCTAGGGTCTATGTAGTATGTAGGGGCCTAATCAGCACTACTGTGTGTTATGTTCTGAATTTCTATTCAATAGGACAAAAGTCCCAGCTATAAAACCCACATGCCTCTGTCCTCACTGTTCTTCACTGTCTCCTCTATTCAGGAACCCACTCTGCTTGGATAGTACCTCTGCCAAGGGAGAGGAAATCATTGTGCTATTACTTAAGCTTGTGGAGACAGGAGTAAAAGTAGATAGGAGTGCTTTCTCAGCCTGACCTCTTTGGGGCACTCAGAGACCCAGAAGATGTTGGAAACAGAATTGGATGTACGTCCATTCTTTCCCCAGCCCTGGCAACCATTCTCCAGACTGGACCCAGAGCCATCTGCCTAAAGCACAATTCTGGGAATGATCTCCGCTGCCCTAGTCCTTCCATGACTCCTTATTACCTTGGGCTCAAAGACAAAGCTCCTTGCCCTGTTTCCCACTGTGCTCTCTGGGGGCTAACCTTCCTCCTTGTATTAGTCAAGGTTCTCTAGAGGGACAGGACTCACAGGATAGATGCAGTTTATTAAGGAGGAGTTTATTAAGGAGTGTTGACTCACATGATCACTAGGTGAAGTCCCACAGTAGGCCACCTGAGAGCCGAGAAGCAAGGAAGCCAGACTGAGTCCCAAAACCTCAAAAGTAGGGAAGCCAACAGTGCAGCCTTCAGTTTGTGGTCAAAGGCCTGAGAGTCCCTGGAAAACCACTGGTGTAGGTCCAAGGGGTGAAAACGTGAAGAACTTGGAGTCTGATATTCGAGGGCAGGAAGCATCCAGCATGGCAGAAAGATGGAGGCGAAGAAGACTCAGTAAGCCTAGTCTTTCTATATTCCTCTGCCTGCTTTTTTCTCCCAGCTGCACTGGCAGATGATTAGATGGTGCCCATCTAGATTGAGGGTGGGTCTGTGTCTCCCAGTTCACTGCCTTGAATGTTAATATCCTTTGGCAACACCCTCATAGACACACCCAGGAACAATACTTTGCGTCCTTCAATCTAATCAAGTTGATACTTAATATTATCTATCACACTCCTGAACTTCCCCCAGCTGCTTGCACCTGCTTTAATCAACTTGAACTCTTTGCAGTCCCTCTAAGCACCAAGCTCTCTATTCTCTGCCTGGAATAGTCTCTGCTCATTTCTTTCCCAGCAAAGTCCTCCTCATCATACAAGACTCACTTCCCCTTTCTCAGGACATCTCCTTGCCTCTCCTCTTTTCCCTTCCTTTTACTGGATCCTGTACATACTTCTTTTTCTAATTTCAACTTATATTTTAAAGACAGGGACTACATGTGCAGCTTTGTCACATGGGAATACCACGTGTTGCTGAGGATGTCCTGCACATGCTCATATGCTGCCCTTATAACTCAGAATGGCAAGTGCTTTCTTTGCACCCCTGTCTTCCCTGTAAGTGGGAGGTTCATAGAGGACAGAGATGATACTTTTTCCTTTCTGGAGCCTCACAATTTATTGTTTTTATTTTTTATGTTTTTTTTTTGAGACACAGCCTCGCTCTGTCACCCAGGCTAGGGTGCAATGGCGTAATCTTGGCACACTGCCACCTCTGTCTCCTGGGTTCATGTGATTCTCATACCTCAGCCTCCCAAGTAGCTGGGATTACAGATACACACCACCACACCCAACTAATTTTTGCATTTTTAGTACAGATGGGGTTTCACTCTGTTAGCCAGGCTAGGCTAGTCTTGAACTGCTGGGCTTAAGTGATCTGTCTGCCTCTGCCTCCCAAAGCGCTGGGATTACAGGCATAAGGCACGCACCTGGCCAACCTCACAGTTTAGTATAGATCTCTGTACCTAAGTGTTTCTCAAATGTTTGTTGAATGGATGAATAAATCATGTAATCTCAGAATTTGAGACGCTGAAAAGATCAGCTGAGTCAATCCTCTCATTATTTACTAATAATGAAGAGTCTTAACTGGTTGGGATGTAAACACAAAGTCCTTAATTTCTTTCCCTCTCATAACTGCTCCAGCTATGCCTGCTGCACTCCCTTCCTTGCTGAGTGGAGGGTTCTCTTAACAATAGCTCGGGCTCATTCTGGGACTGTCAGTTACTTTGGGTTATAAAAAGAGTCTTATTTTGGTTTTTAAGAGTCAAGTCTGTTTATTTATAAAGCTCCAATCTCATATTAGATTCAAAGATCCCTTTACCAGCCCGCTAGGTCTAGGGTTGATGTCAGTGGCTGAGTGGGGTTTGGGAGAAGAGGTCCTTTCTCTCATGCAAACCTGTATGCTCTTCCCTGGATGGACCTCTCTGGCATTGGGGGTGGGAGGAGAAAAGTGGGAAGAGCATGTTTCCTCACTTGGTTGCCCACAAAAATCAAGTTTCTTCACTTTAGTTGGTTATCAGTGATCTGGTTTGTGGGTTGTAAACTCAGAGTGGACTTGGGTAACCCGAGTAGTCCCCAAGGTACCAGTGTTGAGTGACTCAGTCCCAATCACATCCTCTAGGCTTTGGAAGCTCGCTGTGTGGCAAGGCTAAATCCTGCAGCTGACCCTCTTCAGGCAGCTTAGTCCCAGAGCACCCAGATGGGAGCTCCTCTTAGTGCCTCCTCACAGTGGTCCCAGATCCTAATCTCTTTCTGTTCCAGGACCCCAGCATTACATACTCATGATCACCCACCTCTGCACAGCCAGCTGGTAAGTCTTGGTGGCAGGATGAAACTCCTGATATCAAGTTCTGATCATTAAATCACCCTCTTTTCTAAGATAATGAGTCAAACTCAAGGAGTGACCACAGTTAATAAATATATAGAAATATGTGCAAAGGAAAACAAATGAAAATAACAACAAAAAGAGAATTCCAGTTTTCACAGAAGATTAAGGTGGTTCCTAATAAGCAGTCCTGTTGAGTGTGTGGAAATGGGCAGTCACATACACTGTGTGCAGAAGCTCGTATTGACATCACTTTGGCAATTTGGAATATCTATTTTGAGAGTTGTCAGAATCAAAATAGAGTCACTTGTGTCAAACCCTGACAAATGGATCTGGGGAAGGCTGTGAAGGGAGGGTTCTCCCTCACGTGTTTGCCTGATAACAAGAACTATCACAAATGATTCAGCAAAAACCACAGACTTGCACAAAGGACATCCTAACCTTATAAAAAAAAAATTACTTCTATGAGTACGTCTGCCCAGCAACTGCCTGTCCAGCCTTGGACCGATGCCACTCTCGTTTTTGATATTTGTAACCAATGATAATTGTCTCAAAACAACTTTCACAGCTTTCCTCCTTAAAGGGTCTCCTTTAAAAAACCTTGTTTTCCTTGACCTCCCTGACTACACCCACATGTATTCCCATAGGAATGCCCATTCCCAAATAGATGTCACTTTCTTTTAGAGTCTCCCTCTCTGCCTGTTATTTAGGTTTGACGCTATCAAAATAACAAATGCAAATGCAGTTTGCCTCTGTAATTCTACTTTTAAGAATTTATCTTACAGACATTGTTGCCCCATGCCAGTTGGACCAGAATGTTTGCTGATGTTTATAATCATAAAATACTAGAAGTGATCCAAATTTCCATCAACCAGGAAATGGTTACGTATGATATAATGTACCATAGAATATCATAAGCCCTGTTAGTTTTCTTTACCCAGCACTTGCCATATACATTTGTTGTATGTTCCCCATACCTATACCTTCCAGACTGTGAACTCAATGAAGACAAGACCCATGAGGCATTGTGTGTTTGCATAAGAACCGTGGCTCTGGAGTCAGACTACCTGGGTTCAAATCCCAGGCCCACCAGGACCTAAACAGGGTGATTTTGTGCAAGTTGCTAAACTTCTTTACATCTCTATTTTCTATTCTGAAAATAAAGTTGTTAATGGTACCTATGCCATAGGCCATTCTAATAATAAGAGAAGGTCTGTGTAGAAGTCTCTCAATATTCCTGGCACGTGATATGCCTTCAGTACACATCAGAATAAAGGTGATGAAAGTGGCACCTCATGTAACTCCTGCCAA
Organism: Cebus imitator; assembly: GCF_001604975.1. NCBI lineage: Eukaryota > Metazoa > Chordata > Mammalia > Primates > Cebidae > Cebus > Cebus imitator. The sequence goes on along the minus strand of NW_016107624.1, from coordinate 164,324 downwards.
AGTGCAGTGCTCAACAAATATTTGGGGAATGACTGAATGCAGTGTATGCATTGGCATAGAAGGGTGTCTAAGATATACTGTCAGAGGAAATAAGGCAAGCTACAGAACAGTTTATCTAGCCTAATCCCATTTATATAAAATATATTAAAAATTCTGATGGGGGTAAGGCATAAATAACAGAGAGTGTTTATCTCTGAAAAAGGGGTTTGGGAGGCAGATGGGAAGAGGCGACATGCTTACTTTTCACTTCATTCAGTCCTGATAGTATAATAACAATAGTGTATCACTTTTAAAATTAAAAATATATCATGTTCAGGGGGACACAGGATTAATTCTTCACAGGAATAATTATTTTGATCATTTCAGGATTTTATTTTTTTACTTCAGTATTCAGTGAGATTAAAAATAAACACGATACCGGGCATTGTGACTCATGCCTGTAATCCCATCACTTGGGGAGGCCAAGACAGGAGGGTCACTTAAGGCCAAGAGTTCAAGACCAGCCTGGGCAACATAGTGAGACCCTATTTCTGAAAAAACAATACAATAGACAGAGTGGCATGCGCCTGTAGTCCTAGCTACTCAGGAGGCTGAGGCGGGAGGATCTTTGAGCCCAAGAGTCCCAGGTATAGTGAGCTATGACCATGCCACTGCACTCCAGCCTGGGTGACAGAGCAAGACTGTTTCAAACGAAAGGACATGAGCATAACAGAAAGGATATGGTTAGTGAGTGGGAAAGGCATGGTGTTCCATGTGATCCTTGGAAATGGTTCTAACCAACATGCTGCAGCATCAGAGAGTGTCTGATAATGAATTAGCGCTGCCTATTTCATGGCAGAAGCTATACATGAACAAAAGAGGGACAGTGCAGTGGCCTTGTCTAGTAGGAACTACTACAGCAACACAGAAAGGGGCTGTGCTTCAGAGCCACCAAACCTGTGCTCAACTAGACTCATTCCCCCTTTGAACTAAGGCCCAGTCTCCTCATCTGTGAAATGGAAATACGAAGTATGAATATGCTATCGGGTTGTTGAGGATGAAATGGGATGATATATATTACTCAGCATGTTGCTCAGGAGTCAGCATTCAATGGGAGGCGAATTTTGATAATAGTGACAAAAACTGCTGTAATCCCAGCACTTTGGGAGGCCGAGGCGGGTGGATCACGAGGTCAACAGATCGAGACCATCCTGGTCAATCTGGTGAAACCCTGTCTCTACTAAAACGACAAAAAATGAGCTGGGCATGGTGGCGTGTGCCTGTAATCCCAGCTACACAGGATGCTGAGGCAGGAAAATTGCCTGAACCCAGGAGGCGGAGGTTGCGGTGAGCCGAGATCGCGCCATTGCACTCCAGCCTGGGTAACAAGAGCAAAACTCTGTAAAAAAAAAAAAAAAAAAAAACAAAAACAAAAACAAAAAAAACTGCCTGACCTTAGGCAAACAAGCATGTAACAGCTTCCGAGCTTCAATTTTCTCTTCTACAAATTAGGATAACAATACCTATTTAACAGGTAGATATGCAAACATATAAATGTTGTACAGTAAGATACATATATACATTTATGAAATATTTGAGGCGTTTAACATACAGTATCCAAACATTAATACATTTGCCGTCCTCTTTGTCTGCAGAGTTCTTATTGAACTCTCATGTTGTTATCATCTTCTCAATAAGGTCAAACCTGCCTCCAATTGTTCCAGGTAAACCGTAAGAATGTGACAGGAACTGAAAGCAAGGCCAGAAGTTCAAATATGAGTTTTGAGTTAATTGGCCGGGAGATGCTCTTTAATAGCAGGGAAGCTCCAGGGAAATGATAGCTGATGTCTGTTTTTGATCAACTTCTATATTGGTAATTCAGTTCCATCTAACATAGTGGATTTGCAGAACTGGTGTCTAAGTCAGGTTCTAGGCAGGAAAGAGAAGTCCCTTTGATGAATTCTGGATGGTTCAGCTAAAGAGTATTTAACTAAAGGACTACTTACAATGCGGTGAGCAGGGATAAGGGAGCAAACAAGGGAGGTGGAGGCATGAGAGTCCAGCATTAGTGGGACGTTGTTTTACCATCTCTAGGGCTGAAGGAACAAGGAGAGGACAGAGGGTTCTTGTGGGGGCTCAATGAGAGGTAATCATGGAGACTGGGTCTCTGGGTGGGAGCTAGGATTGTGAGAGGTGAGGCCATTGCCAGTGAAATGGTGCTGGGCAGGAATGCAGCATGTGCAGCAGAAATGCTCATGCCCCTCTGTATTCCCACTTGCTGATCTCCCACTGGGCCTCCCATTGGCCGGAAGAGGAAGGCTGGTGACGTCATCATCTGGTGTGAGCTTCCTGGGCTATAAAGGAACACAGAGAAAGACTGAAAATGGATCTGGAGGAAGGGACAGAGGCAGAGGGAGAATCACCTGGACATTGGGCTTCCTGTCTCCATGTTCTTCCCCCTCCCTCCTCTCTAAATCCTCTTTGGCTGCTGGCCAGTCTTCCCTTCTCCCTTCCTTCCTCTCTTTCTCTTTCCTTGCCTTTTTGACTTCTCACTTTCCTTCTTTCATTCACTAAATGCTTAACTGCAGTTCCAGCACCTTCTGGTGCTTCAGTGAGCTCCTCTGTAAAATGGGAAGAAATTCTCCCCCCTTGTAGAATTGCATGAATTAGTTGAGAAAATGATGAAAGTGCTTTGTAAACTCTATCGTGCTATACAAATGTAACAAATTTTTATTAATATTTTATCCTAGAAGTATTAATGTGACCGGGGTGGGTAATTAGGACAATTTTGCATAAACTTCTTGCTTTGAAATTGCCACTAGAGATTCAGCAGGATTAAAGGGACAGCTCTCTGCTCCAATTTAGCACTGATGTTAAGGTGATGATAAAGTTCTTTCTTCATCTGTGTCTTTTTTTTTTTAATTGCTGCTGAAGGGTGAAGAAATATTTTTTTTCCCTGTTGCTTGGAAGCCACAATAATATTTCATCGGTACTGCTTACCCTAAAAAATAGATTTCCTTTTCATCCTCAGCTGGTGATTTGGTTTGCATTAATGCCTTTCATAACTCATACATTTTGCTATTAAAAATTAATGCTTGGCACTGACATAAACAAATGAAATTTGTATTATTAATGTTTTACATAGGCAAAGCTCTGTAATAACAGATTCATCATAGCAGACTGTTTTAATTAAGAGACTCACTGGTTCTTTGACAACATCTGGGAGACTGGTTTTGGAAGAACCAGGGATGCAAAAATAAAATGACAGGTAGAGAGAGGATGTCTCTGAATCCTGAGAGATCAGTAGTTTGAAGCTCTTGGTATTGAGAATGATTTCACTTGTAGATATTGTTAGCAGAATGCTTAGCATGAGACTTGGATTATAGTAGGTGCTCAATTAATAGCAGCACTTATTATGAAGGCTAAAGATACATAGAAGGAATATTTATTCCTTGAATAGTATTGCCCATTCATTTGTTAATTCAGTTATTTAGTAAGCACTAATAATGTACCAAGAATGGTTTCAGATATTGGGGATAAGTCAGTAAAACAAAGATTGCTGCTCTCATGAAGCCACCATTATAATGAAAAGGGACAGATGATATATATAATGTCAGATGGCAAGCTGCTTTATTTTACAGAGAAAAATATAGCAGCTTCAGAGGCTGGAGAGGGCTTGCCAGCTAAAGCCCCAAGAGAAGGTGATGTCTAAGCAAAGGATTGGAGGAGATAAGGGAGTGAGCAAGGAGCCATCTGAAAGAAGTTTGCCCAGGAGGAGAGAGAGCAAGTGCAAAGACCCTGGGGCAGGAACATGTGGGCTGAACAGAGTGAGTGAGAGAATACGCCTCCGAGGAGGTGAGCTCTGGGAGATGGGGTGGGTGGGTTCTAGGACCTCAAAGTCCAATGTGAGGACTTTGGCTTTCATCCTTACAAGCGAGGTTGTATATATTGTCTCCCCCTCACGGATGGAGAAACCGAGATACAGGGAGGCTCACCCACCAGGAAGAAGCCCAGGCTTCCAACCCAGGCCTGTCTGATTCTCTCCAGTGTGCTGCATTGCTCTGCTTTCAAGTGGAGCCTAAAGAAGGCAGGTCAGTCATCTCTGTCCAAACATGTCCCCATAATTTTTTTTTTTTTTTTTTGAGATGGAGTTTTGCTCTTGTTGCCCAGGCTGTAGTGCAATGGCACCATCTTTGCTCACTGCAACCTCTGCTTCCTGGGTTCAGGTGAGTCTCCTGCCTCAGCCTCCCAAGTAGCTGTGATTATAGGCATGTGCCACTGCACCTGCCTAATTTTGTATTTTTAGTAGAGATGGGGTTTCTCCATGTTGGTCAGGCTGGTCTCAAACTCCTGACCTCAGGTCATCCACCTGCCTCAGCCTCCCAAAGTGCTGGGATTACAGATGCGAGCCAGCACTCCTGGCTGTCCCCACACTTCTAACATCTTAGTCTATGAAGTCGACATGAAAAAAAAAAAAAGCTTTGCATATCATCTAATTCAACATGCTAATTTCACGTATGGGAAACACACGTTTCCAAGTGTAATTTTGTCGAGTTAGAGAGTTAGAACCAGTGTCACAGAACAACAGGGTCACCTGTCCCCTGGAGCTAACCTCATCTCATTCTGCCTTGCCCAAGATGCAGGATAGCCTGGTGGTTAAGATCCTGGATTGGGATCCTTGTTCTACCATTTACATGCTGGGTTACTTTGGGATGTTTCTTTGCCTCTCTAAGCCTCCATTTTCTCATCTGAATAAAGGGATGATTATAATCTAATTTTAATAGAATTATTGGGAAGACATGGTAATGAGGCCAAGTATTTAACACAATTTTTGACATACAATAAACCTTCTATCACTGGTAGCTGTGATTGACATTATTATTTTTAATAGTATCTTAGGCAGCCATCACAGTTGAATGAGTTGAGTGTTATCTTCTGCATTTTACAGATGGACACACCAAACCTAGAAAGGGGAACATTTTACCTAAGGGCAATCAGCAAGTTGAGGGACGGCTGCTTGGGCTCCCAGTCTCCCAGGATAGTGCCCCTATCAGATCACTCGAGCTTTAAAGATGACTTTTGCATTCTTCCTTGTCAATCAAGCCAGGTGGTGGACAGAGTTCTTCCCATCCTGTCCGCTGTAAGTGCTGGGGAACCAGGAGTGGAGTTTGAGCATGACTGACCATCACAGTGGTATTGGTGAGTGCAGCATGGTGAGAAAGCAATTTACCAGCTCAGCTCCCAATTTGCAGGGGATGGCATTAATGGACTTTTCTTCTCCATATGAAAATATCAGTGGCATAGCACACATCCCATCAACTCTGCTTCAAAAGCCCTCATTTTCATGTGGGCAGAGGTGTCATGGGTGTGAGGGAGAGGGAGACTGCCTTGAGCTATAAATTAATTAGATGGTAATCATAATAGCTCCTGTTTATTAAGTACCTATTATGTGGCAGGCACTAAGGGAAGTGCTTTAGATACTTTATATCTCCTAAAAACTCTACAAAGTAGACGTGATAGTTGCCATTTTGCTAGGGGGAAATGAGGAATCAGAATGCGCATTTCCAATCTCACACAGCTAATGAGAGCTATTTATTTGGTCATTTATTTATTCATTCATTCAGTTGGCTGATCAGTTCTCATTAAACACCTCTGTGAGTCCAGCAGTCTGCTAGGTACTGAGGATATATTGGTGAAAAAAAAAATCAATGCAATCATGAAGATTATGGTCTAATGCAGAAGGCAGAAAATAAACAATAATCCCACCATAAACATATCATTATGATTTGGGGACTATGAAAGGTTCTTTGAGTGAGAACAAGAGGGGCCTAGTGAAGTGACTTGCGGGAGGACTCCCAGTATTGGAAGTTTCAGAGTTGGAAGTTGAAGCCCCCTTTGAAACACTCAGAGCTGGGAAAGCCTTTGCTTTTCCCATTTCCTAGCAGATAGAGACAAGCTTCAGAGGTAACTTGATTTGAATCCCAGCCCTACAACTTCCTAGTTGACTATTCTTGGGCCAGCCACTTCACTGTTTTGAGCCTCTGCTCCTGTTTTGAAAAATGGGAATATTCACCTCACTGAGCCAGCATGAGAATTGGACAAGACAGCTCTGGAGAAAAGCCTGAAAAATCAAAAATGCTTTGCATGTTGTATCAATAGCTATGATTACATAAACAGGGTCTTGCCCTGCTTGAGTCAAATGATAGTGTCATGCTGGGATTTCAATACTGTTACAGCTTTGCTAGGAAAACAGTTCTGGGCAGGGCCAACTTCTTGCTTTGCTTCACGTTTTATAGAATCTGAAGATCAAAGTCTTAGGTCTTGTCTCTTGAATGCCAACAGCCCTGCAGAGAGGACACAGAGAAGGAGTTTGCTCAGGAGAGGAGTGCGTGGGGCAAGAGCATTAGAAACTTAGGTGTCTGTGTCCCAAGCTTTCACCCCAACAAGATAAGGCAAGTTTCATAATAGTAACACTCAGAAGGGAAGTAGGGGGTATCTTGACCTTCTCTCCTCCCCTCTCCTCTGTCCACCATCAAGGTGTCTGGAAGAGTCAAAAAAGAAAAAATAAAAGCATCCACTGTCTTAGTCTGTTTGTGCTGCTATAACAAAGCAGCTGTGCTGTACCAGCCACAGACTAGATAATGTATAAGGAACAGAAATTTATTTCTGGCAGTTCTGGAGGCTGGGAAGTCCAAGAACAATGAACCAGCTGGTTCAGTGTCTGGTGAGGGCTACTTTCTGCTTGCAAGATGGTACCTTGTTGCTGCATCCTCTGGAGAAGATAAACTCTGTATCCTCACATGTTGGAAGGGATAGAAGGCAAAGAGGGGCCACCCTAACTTTCTCCAGACCTTTCCTAAGGGACTAATCCTGTCCAGGAGGATAAAGTCCTCGTGGCCTAATGACCTCTGAAATGCCTCACCTCTTTATACTGTTGCATTGGGTATTAAGTTTCAACATGAATTTTGGAGGTAACATGAACGTTCAGACTCTAGCACCCATCCTCATATTTCTTCCAAGAAAGTCAGTTTATTTCTCTGAGTGTTGGGACATCCTCAGTAGGTGATACTCTGGATTAGAAAGTGGGAAGGGGCTATAATTATGGAGGACACTACCTCATAAATGCATATTGTTCACTGGCTGCAACAATTGCAGTGTAATTACATTAGCAAATGTTCCATACTCTGCTTGGTATGGGTAATGACATTTTAATCACATATGACTTGTCCAGCCCTGCCTGGGTTCCGGGCTTTGCAGGGATGTGTGACCAGTCAGTGGCATTTCTAGGGGGAAGAGCAGGGAAAGAAGGGAGATGAGTTGCTGAAAGTCCTACTATGTGCCAGCCACTGTGGTTCGTGATGTGTAGTAAGCACAATAGTCCCAGGGGATAGCTTCATTTGTCGATGACTACCCTTGGGGTCAGAAAGAGAAGTGACTCTGCTGAGTCCTCAAAAGTAAGATTAAACAAGCTGGTGGGCTCCAGTTTGAGAATTCTTTATTTTACATTATGAGGCCAGGAAACTGAGAAACAGAAGCTGGATCCAGTTTCTGCTGAACGTTTAATTTACCACAAAGGAAAAGGAACGGATTCACAGAGTATTACCCATTTGATATCAGCAGGGCTGAGGGCATAGGAGGGGAAAGAATGGTCATTTTTTCTCAAGGAGATGCCAAACTATGTGGCAGTAGAGACTTCACAGGAGAGAATCCAAAAGAGTAGGGTAATCTGGGAAGGCTTTCTGGAGGAGGTGGTGTTGAGGGGGAGGTGATACCGTAAGGGATGAACGACTATCTCTGTCAGGATATGTTACTCTGAATTATGTCCTTGTCTGGTTCCCAGTGGGCAGGGGCTGTCTTATATATCTTTATAGGTGGCTATCACAGAGCCTGGCACACAGTAAGTGTCTAATAATTGTTGCTAAATAAAATTCAAATCTGATATGAGCTCTAGTCACTGCTCCATAGCCATGGAAGACTGGACATGCTGAGGGTTATATGGAACAAACACCCAGACTTTGGTGAATATCTCTGCTAGCAGCTCTCTCTTTGACAGGAGGAGGATGCACACTGAATTAATAAGAATGATTAATACTACTATCATTACTACTAATGATTACAACAATATAGGTAATAATGGTAATATAGCCAGTGATAGTAGCTAATATTTATGGAGTACTTACTATATGCCAGGCACCCTGCTAAATATTTTACATAGGCTTTTCTCGTTTAATCTTCACTACAATGTATGAGGTAGGTATTATTATTATTTACATCTTACAGATGGAAAAACTGAGGCTCAGAAATGTTAGGATATTTGCCTTGGATCCCATAAGTAAAAAGAGACAGAAGAAGGCTTGAATTCAGGTCTGCTCTATGCTAAACCTATCCTGTTTCACAACCCTGTACTGTTCGCTTGGCTAGGAGGGCACAAGGAATGATCAGACTAGTCTACGTTAACCTTCAAAGTCATTTCACCATGTTGGCCAGGCTGGTCTGGAACTCCTGGTCTCCGGTGATCCACCTACCTCAGCCTCCCAAAATGCTGGGATTACAGGCATGAGCCACCTCACCTGGCCACTATGCCTATCTCATTGTATTTCTAAAATGAGAGGATAAAGAAATAATTGTATTTCCATCTTCACAGTAACTCCATGAAGGAGATAATATCATTTACCTTTTACAAATGTGAAACAAAAGCTCCAGTTTTTTTTTTTTTTTCTGAGACAGTGTCTCACTTTGAAGCCCAAGCTTGAGTGCAGTGGCATGACCTTGGCTCACTGCAGTCTTGACCTCCAGGACTCAAGTGATCCTCCTGAGTAGCTGGGACTACAGGGGGACACTGCCACGCCTGGAAAATTTTTTGAAATTTTTTTGTAGAGATGGGCCCTTGCTGTGTTGCCCAGGCTGCTCTCAAACTCCTGGGCTCAAGCAATCCTCCCACATCGACCTCCCAAAGTGCTGGGATTACAGGCATGGTCGCTACAGCTTTTTTTTTTTCCCCAAGGCCACATTAAGTTGTTAGTGGCTGAGTCAAAAGAGTCCCGGGGTCTGCTGACTCCTACTTCAGTGTTTTTCCAGCTAGACTACAGCCACTGTCAATCCTGGAAGTTGTCTGACAGTGGACTGAGATGGACTATTTGGGTGTGTAGCACAAACAGAGGAACATCTCTTAGTAGACTGAACCCTGATGTTCTGATGGGGCCAGCATGTATTCTGGGGAAAGGGCAAGGTGTTCTAAGAGAAAAAGTGCATGGAGGTTTTCACCAAAGTGCATGCTGAGTGGGTAGGAATGTGCTGGTTGTGATTTTGCCTACTTCCAAATAACTGAAGAAAGCCACATTAACTGAAGTGACTGGACCCAGAACCCCCGCTGCTGAAGTGTAAAGCCCAGAGTAGTTATCGAAACTTATTTGAGTCCTTTCTCAACCTGCCACGATGTGAAATAAAGTCTGGTTTCATACAGCTCCTTGTTCAGTATTTACAGACAGATTACTGGCATGCCTTCAAGAGGCCGCAAGAAGATAAGGGGAGCCCTCTGGGACTGAAATTGGGAGCACATGCCACATTGGAGGGCTTGGTCCTCCAAATCCCCCAAGATGCTCTAACCATACTTGCCAGGGGACACTGGGGCTGTTACAATGATGGATGAAGAAGCCCAAACCATGAGGTAATTGGGCAAAACTGAGAGAGGCTCAGGAAAGAGGTACCAAAATGAGGCTCAAACTCAGACGGCTAGGCTCCAAGGTGACTGCTCTTTCTTTTATGGCTTTATAGATTGGAGAACTAATGAGCAAATGTGGAACCCATTTTTTTCCCCCCGAAGTCTCATTTATCACAAATGCTAAGGAAAATGATTCCTAAAGAATCAACTCTCTTGGGATTAGCCGAGTTGGGGAGCTCGGCAATGTAAGAATTCATCAGCTGTCTCCTCTAGGAGATGCTGAACCATGTGACAGGCCTCATACAGGGGAGTTCGGGATGAACTGGGCTAATCAGGAAGGCTTCCTGGAGGAGGCGTGATATTTGTAAAACATCTTCCATTGAGATTGTGAGCCAGGGATGGCCATAGTTCATTGTTACAGTGATGTTGGGGTCAAATCTGGTCACCCAAATCTTAAGATCCTGCCTGAGAGATTAGTCTTTCTTTTTATTATCCAGAAACCTGAAGGAACAAGATTATCAGTGATGGAGTCAGGGCATCTTGGTAACAGAAACAGAAAGATCATGGTCTGGGAGCTGAGAGGCTGGTTGTGCTCTTCATCATGTGTCACTGTGGGGTTGTGGGCTCTTCTCTGGGGCTCTCAGGCACTACGTGTGTGAAATAAAGACAGTAGAATGGATTGTCTCTCGGGTCCCTCCTTCGGAACTCAGAGGTTTTGAATGTTTCCCATTGTGTGATGTGTCCTCACGAGACACGGGTATCACCAACCAAGCAGTAAGTGTTGTGTCCAGGCAATGAAGCAGTTAATTAGGAGGAAAGAAGCTTGGCAAAGGGAGCAATTGGCTGGGGTAAGCTGGCCACGGTAGGCTTCCTGGGAGAGGTGACTTTGAGCTGGGCCCTGAATAGAAGCAAGGTTTTGTTAGATAACAGATGATCATAGGAGAGGAAGTGGTCCAGCAAAGGCTAAAGGAAAGACAGCCCACCAGGTTTTCTAGAAACAGTGAAGAGTCAGCAGGAGTGGGAGCAAGGCCAAGGCCACTGGGTGTTCTGGGCCTCTGCTTTACATGAGCATCACTTTGCCTGGCTACTGGGCTCAGAGCTCCTCTAGGGAACAGGGGCCACATTGTCTCCTCTGCATTCCCAGATCCTAGCACAGGGACTGACAGGGAGCAGCACATAACAAATACTCATTTAATAACAGAGGGATTTCTCTGTGTCCCCAATATCTAGCTGCGTTTCACCAGATAACTTTGAATGAACAAATGGACAAAAGCTGAATTCTTCTAACATTTCACAACGTCTACTCAAGAGAATCAAAGGGCATAGCCTTTGAAGTTTGTGGCTCCTGGATATCCTACATGATTTTGGGAACAAGTTTCTGGTAGTCAGCCTTCAAGCCATTTTTGGATCCTGAGGACTTTAAGACCAAGCGCTTTATATAGAGTGCATATATATGTATATATATGCATGTATGAATTATTATTTATTTCTTTCTCTGGTTTTAATTGTTGCTGAGCTCATGCTTTAATTAATGTTTTAATTTAGTGCATGCACCATGAGGCACTTTCTTGGAGAGTATAACTAAGTTAGAAAAAAATGGGCTGCTCTGGCATCAGGGACTGCGAAACCAAGGCTCTGCAAGGGCGGATTTTGCCATTAAGAAAATTAGGGATGAATTTGGGAGATGAATATGGAGCACCTACTATGTGTCAAGCAGTCAAGCACAGCTACGTGTGATGTGTACCACAATGTTATGTAGTTCCATTTTAGACTCTCAGCAACCCCACAAAGTATAGATGAAGAAAGTAAGACTCAGAGATTTAGTAACCTCTTCAGATTCCAGCAAACTATAAAAGGGAGAGTCAAAATGTGAGCCCACATCAGTTTGTTCTTTAACCTTTGGTTTGTTTTACCGGACTGTACTTCGTTATTTGAGGTTACAGAGAAAATATTAGGCAGTCACACGGGTGCTGGGCACAGGAATGCTTTAACCAATCTAAGGAAGAAGAGGCTCTAAAGCTTTCAATAGACTTATTTAATCTCTCTGGTGACATTTGAAGTCACGTCAGTCATGAATATCTATCTATCTATCTATGAATACATATATTCATAAATATTTTGAGACAGGGTCTGACTTTGTTGTACAGGCTGGAGTGTGATAGCACAATCATGGCTCACTGCAGCCTCAACCTCTTGGGCTCAAGCGATCCTCCCGCCTCAGCCTCTCAAAGTGCTGGAATTACATGGTGCGAGTCACCATGCCTGGCCAATATTTGCTAAATGAATGAATGAGCAAATAAATGCTCAGGAAATGCTATTTCCAACCTCCATTCCTTTTTGTAAACTGTAAAGTGAAACAGATGGTCCATTATAGCAGAAACAACAGATACTGTGCGCACTTGACAAATGAAGAGCCTGAGAACTAGAGAGTGCAATACTCATCTCTTATACTGTACAGTGTTTTTCAGTGGACCGAGGCCTTCCATCATGTTTCATTCATTCAAGGCATGTGCTGAGTGTCTAGTGTGGCCTTGGCCTTCCACAGTCGAATCTTGTGACCTGCCTGATGGGTTGAGAGCACATGTTGTATTATGCCCATTTCTCAGGAGCGGGGAAATGCCTCAGGTAATTGTATGGGCAAACTCATTGAGCTTCTAATGCTGCATTCATACTTTTTCCCTCAATTGACCTACTTCAGGTTCTGTCCCTCATATTGGTCTGTCTGGAGAGCCACTCCTTAGAAATTTCCTAGGCTTGATGTTTGCCTGGAAGGCAGGGGAGAAGCTGTGAGTGGGAGAGGAGACTGGGACTATAAATGTCTTGCTTCCTGCAGTATTCTCCGCACGTGCATGGTGTCTGTGACATGGAGTGTGTTTGATAAATACACTTCCTGCTTAATCTTCCTCCTCCACCGGTGGCTGCCATCTACTCAGGATAATGTCCAAACACTTGGCATGCCTTATAGGGCCAGGAATGCAAGTGTATAGCTGAGAGGGCATCCTCACTTCTTGCATTCAATTTTCCCTCCAGGCCTTCCCTGGTACCCTCAGACTGGGCTGTAAAACACCAAGTAAAAAAAATCATGGTCTGTTTTTTCCTCCATGTTCCCAGGAGATTCGGGATTCGTTAATGGTAAGGCCATCTCTTTCACCTCTTTACCTCCAACACCCACAGCAGGGCCAGGTGTGTAGTAGAACCACAATAAATGTCTGTGAAAGAAGTGGTGGAAGGAAGCTCGCCCACTCCGGGAGGCGGTGTGGACTGGAGTGTGTTCCTGTCACTCATTTGCGTTGCCTGGTGCTGGGCCCTCCCCGTGGTGGTGACTGCCCTCTGCTGCACCTTCCAAAGCGTGCCACGCTGCAGGTCTGCAGCTGCGTGTCTGGCATGAGCTTGCATCCATCGCTGCCATTTTTGAGCACCGAAGCCATTTAATTAAATGGGATGGAATTGAATCTGCGAGGTTGTTACCGCCGATACTGTTTTCCGCGCAGGGCTGTTCTGCAAGGGAATCCACGGAGGCCTGGGTGTGAGCTCCTTGCTCATTCTGGGCCTACTCCCCACCCCCAGCCCAGATGTCATGAGGGGGTGGCTGAGATTCTGGGCACAGATCTGAAGTCAGAGGTTCAAATCCCCTGCATGTGCGTGTCCCCGTGGGTGGGTCACGAGCTGCTGACAGACGCGTGCCTTTCCCCAGGAGGCAGCTAGAGCTGCTTAAGCTAATTTTGCTGAGGGGAACCTTGCCAAGCCAGAGGGAGCTTTCATTTGCCTAAGTTTGCATCAATAATTAATCCAACCTGGTTTTACACAAGACTCAACATAAAATTATTAGCTCTGAAAGCTTTCCTTGAGCTGGTCCCAGAAGAGGACTATCATAAGCCTAGGAATTGATGACCTAGTGAGGCTGCATAGGTGGCTCAGAAAGTTGTTTTCTCCTTCGCCATTTCAAGCTCCCTCCACGGCTCCATCCAGGCCTCCGCCATTGGTGGCTGTAACCTTCTGAAGTGCAAGGTCATTTTCCTGCTCAGAAACCTTCCGTGGCTTTCCACTGTGCCCCTAAACTAACACCAATTTCCACTGGATTTTCCTTTATTTCCTACTTTCCCTCTCACAATTCCCCTCCATTCTCTCAATATTGTCAGACTGCCTCAGCTCCCTGTCCATCATCGCCTTGGCTCATGCTCTCTGTACCACATTTCTGTGGGTTGAACTCTTATTCATCCTTCAAGGCTGAACTGCAATGCCGCCTCATCTAGGAAGCCTTTTATGATTTCTTCAGTAAGTATCATCTTCTTTATTCTACCATCCAGAGATTTCTATTTTCGAAGGTACCAGTTTCTCTTACATGACAGCATTTATATACATGTCTTCATCCCAAGTGAGTGGGTAGGTAGCAATAATTAATAAAGAAATACCCTCTAGATGTTGGGCAAGGGAAGGGGAAAAAACTGCAAAGGGAAGCTCTAACCAAGGGAAGGGGACAGTTCTACACTTACTGTTTCTTTCCCTGGATTGGATTCTCAATCTTATTTCCAAATTGAGCTAACAGCCCCATTAGCTTCTGTTATGTGAGCTGGAAACCCCGTCTTTTGTGAGCGTTTTTTTTTCCTCCATCCAAATGTTTACTAAGTCTTGTCATTTATCTTTGGGAATATCTCTCAAATCTACCTACAGTCCCTTTGTTATGGCAGCAGCCCTCAAAATCTCTTGGAGGAAAGAGCTTCTGGCCTGTATTTCTGCCTGGGGTCTTTACCAACCCAGTCTTTTCCCAGTACTCCTGCAAGAGTCTTGTTCTCCTTCTCACAAACCTCCCTAAGTTGGGCCTAAGGTCAGAGCCTTACCTCTCCAGTCAGGCATTCACAGCCTTATTCCTCACCACTCCCCAGCCTACACCAGCGCCATTGGACTTCCCCTCATGGCTCAAACACACCCTGCCCTTTGAGACTTTCCTACACTTCTCCTGTTGAGAAGGTTCTTCCAGCTCCCTTACTCTTTCAACCCTCAAGGCCCAACTCAAAATTGTCCTCTCCTATGAAGTCAACCCTGTTTCTTCTTTTGAAATGTTAGGGGACCTCCTCTTTGCTTCAACAGCACTTTGCTTGCACCTTGATGATAACAGTAGTCCTATCGTATGATGTACAGTTGACCCTGGAACAACACAGGTCTGAACTGCCTGGGTCCACTTCGATAACAGATTTTCTTCTACCTCTGCCACCTGTGAGACAGCAAGATCAGCCCCTTCACTTCCTCATCCTCCTCAGCCCATTCAACATGAAGACGATGAGGATGAAGATCTTTATGATGATCTCCTTCCACTTAATGAATAGTAAATATATTTTCTCTTCCTTATGGTTTACTTAGTAACATTTTCTCTCTAGCTTACTTTATTGTAAGAGTACAGTATATAGTACATGTAACATAGAAAATGGACTGGACACAGTGGCTCACGCTGGTCATGCCAGGACTTTGGAAGGCTGAGGCAGGTGGAACTCCCCTGAGATCAGGAGTTTGTGACCAGCCTAACCAACATGGTGAAACCCCATCTCTACTAAAAATACCAAAAATAGCTGGTGTGGTGGCATGAGCCTGTAGTCCCAGCTACTTGGGAGCCTGAGGGACAAGAATTACTTGAATCCCGGAGGCACAGGTTGCAGTGAGCTGAGATCGCACCATTGCACTCCAGCCTGGGCAACAAGAGTGAAACTCAGTCTCAAAAACAAACAAACAAAAATGTGCTGGGCACGGTGGCTCACACTTGTAATCCCAGCACTTTGGGAAGCCATGGTGGGCGGATCACTTGAGATTGGGAGTTCAAGATCAGCCTAATCAACATGGAGAAAGTCCATCTCTACTAAAAAAATACAAAATTATCTGGGTGTAGCAGCACATGCCTATAATCCCAGCTACTTGGGAGGCTGAGGCAGGAGAATTGTTTGAACCTAGGAGGCAGAGGTTGCAGTGAGCCGAGATCATGCCATTGCACTCCAGCCTGAGTAATGAGCAAAACTCCATTAAAAAAAATAAATAAAATGAAAAAATAAACAAAAATGTGTTAATCTACTGTTTATGTTGTTGGTAAGACTTCTGGTTTAACAGTAGTTAAGTTTTGGGAAAGTCAAAAGTTATGTATGAATTTCCAGCTGCACAGGGCCAGTGCATTGTTTAAGGGTAGACTGCATTGTGTACATTTGCATTGTTTAGGGGTTGACTATATCTTTCCTTCATGCATTTGCCCCCTGAACTCTGATTCCTTTGAAGGCAGTGATCATATTTTCTTTGTTTCTATATTCCCTTCTGCAAAGGTTTAGCCCACAGCAGATGCCCATTAAATATCTGTTGAATTGCTACATAAATATTAGAGAAGTTGGAAATTAGAGAAGGCAGTCTTATAATCTATTGGGTGAGAAGATATCTGCTATGGTTATCATCATTGTCTTAGTTGCTATTATTTCTCACCTGTCAAATAACACATATACTCTGCCCACCTGGCTCAGGTGCTCAGGCAAGTTCATATTTCAGATATCCTGTTTTTCAGTCCCTGGAAGAACATTTAGATTTCTCAGATCAGGTGCCCCAATATTTTGTTTTTAATGAAAGTTTCTTCAAAAACACATTAAATGCCTACTGTATCCTCAGCCCTGCTTAGGTGCTGGGAAGGGTACCTGAGCCGCATGTCTCTTGCATGGGAAAGTGTTCACCATCTGCTTACGGGATGGGACAAATAGATGAGTGTAAGGCAGAGTGTGCCTGATAATGACATTTCTGATCATAAAATTGGTCATCAAAAGCCAGCCTCTACAGTAATAGAGCTACAACTGTGCTTGTGCTCTTCTTTTTAGCTAGTTAGCCAGTGCTAACAAGTTATTTTGTTTTTATTTTGAGACAGAGTCTTGCTCTGTTGCCTGCCCAGGTTGAAGTGCAGTGAGGTGATCTTGGCTCACTGCCACCTCCGCCTCTCGGGTCCAAGTGATTCTCTTGCCTCAGCCTCCCGAGTAGCTGAGACTACAGGCGCCTGCCACTCTACCAGACTAATTTTTTTGTATTTTAGTAAAGATGGGGTTTTGCCATGTTGCCCAGGCTGGTCTTGAACTCCTGAGCTCAGGCAATCTGCCCGCCGCGGCCTCCCAAAGCGCTAGGATTACAGGCATGAGCCACCATGCCCCACCTGCAAGGAGGCTTTAAAGTGGGAGAATTAAACCATTCTGTTTAGAAAGGCATCACTGAGGTGTAGTTTGTTGAGCAAGATGGATCGAAAGTGTCTGTGTTTTGTTTGCCGGTTGACCAGCATACCTTTTCACCAGGACAGGTTTATTTTTTTCTTTTTGCTTCCACTCCTCATACAATACCAACTGCCTTCTCTTTTCTTTCCAATAAATCTCCTTTTGTTTCTCTTGAGATTCTCCTGCCAGCCTGTCAGGAACTCTGTACAAAATGGTGTATTTCTGTCAAGAGTTCCCTGTGAAGTGTTAACTGTCTTTTGATCGCAGGAGGCAGCTGAAATGGTGTGCAGGGACACTCTTGTCCCAATGCCTGTTTACTTCCTTTCTGGCAAGCTCTGAGCCTGCTGATCCAGCTGCAGACATGGAGAGGGGGCCCATGGTCCTGCTCAGCTCCCAAAGGCTCCCCCAGAAACAGCCTTGGAGATGAGAGGGTGCCTGAGGTCTCACAGCTGATGGGGAAGCAGGACCTTCTGTGACCCCTGTGAATAATATTCCTATCTCAGACATAGAGCAGCACCATGCAAATGCTTGAAAATGAGGCGAAATGCTTCAGCTAGCCTGCTATGTGTCTTCAGGCTAGGTACCGTCCCTCCGTGTTTTTAGTTTCCCCATCTATATGAAAGTGAGAGTACATGGTCCCTAGGGTGCCTTCCAGCTCTGTCATTCTATCATTTCACAAATCTGCAGCAGATAAAACTTGTTGAAATGTGATTCTCTCTTGGGGATCCAAAGTCAATAGAAAAAGAATGGTCTAGGAGGTAATTGAAAGACCCAGGAGGGATATTCGTTCAAGGCCATAGAAATAACAATAATAATAAAATCTAGGATCAAAGTGCTTTTCCATCTCTCATCTCATTTGATCTTCCCAACAGCCCTATGGGGAGAGAGTCAGATAGATACACAAAACTTTTCAGTGGACCATCAGAGCCACTGTGTGCAGATGTTCAGGTTGTGCACTGCACAAGTGTGGCACATCTGAGGAAACACCTTTCAAATTAGAAATATAGACTAACTTACATGAGATAGTGTACACAGTCATGGAGAAGTCACACCTTCTAGCTGGCATACAGGGCTATGCATACACCCAGGGGATTCAATTGTACAACACGCTCAGTGGTAAACCCACATGCGCATGGCTGCCCTGTCCCGAACACACTTTGGATGACTTCTGAGCTGACCTGCCTATTGCTCTTGGCGACCTGATTCCACCTTCCCTCTCTCTGAATCTGACACCATTGCTTCATCTGAGGGGTGAGACTGGAGTCTCAGAGGGTGTGTTCTGAAAATGGTGTGTGTCCCTGTGCTGGGCAAATGTGGGAGTGGACAAGGTGTGGGGTCAATGGGGTTTGGCCACTGACCTCTGACAACCTCCCCAGAGGAGAGTTAGGCCAAACCAAGGGGGTACATCCACACAGCAGCAGCACCGCATGATTCCTGTGGCACACATACACCCTGGCCACCCATTTGAAAAGAAGCTGGAGATACTGAATGTCTGTGCTGGTGAATTTTAGCTGATGGAACAGACTAAAGTGAGGGTTAGAACTTCCCCCACTGCCCGATCCCCTCACTTCCCCTCTTCCACCTTCTCCTTTACATAAGGGCCATGCCAGGGACACTAACATAGCCGGAGGGACCATCTGCCCACATCCCTGCTCTGCCAAAGCCAGACCACTTAGGGATATGCAGGTTAATATACCAACTTTAAAAAATGTTGCTGGAGCTAGGGCATCTTTTCTTGATGTGCACAAAGGTGTGGTATATAGGCTAGCTGTGGACATGTGGACCGAGGTGAGTGCACGGGGCTCTCTGTGGGCTGTGATTTTGCTGCAATATCACAGGCATCTTCCCAAGATACCTTTGATACAGGTTGGATCATGCCACTTCCTTCCTCACACACTTTCAGTGGCGCCCCGTTTCTGTGACAGAGCTTTGTAATAATGGAGGATAAAAGGCACATGCCAGAATTACACGGGGCACAGGATCAAAGTCGTATTTCTAAATTTCACCCCAGATATAAACTGTTGGAAGTAATGTGGAGTGAGGAGCGAGGAGGGAGGTGGAGAGGGAAGGTATATGGATTTTAAAAGGTCTTTCCGGGGATCTGACACACCAGCCTGGCTAAGAAACACCACGTTGAAGGATACTACTTAGACCTTGCCGTGGTTTTCTAGGACTAGTCCTAACCTAATTTTCCAGCTTCCTGTCCTGCCAGGCTCCACCACACACCCATATTTCAGGCCACTCAGTTGAAATCCCGAGTGTTATTATCTGGATACTACAGTCTAGATGCCATCTCCTTTGCGAAGCCCTCTGTGATTCTTAGTGCAAATGGCTCCCTTCTTCCTTTGTGCTCCTACATCCTAACTGGGTGGGGGATGAGATGTGGGTACATCAGGGGTGCAGACAATATCACCACACTGCTCCATCCAGTAAATCCATGGCTTTAGTATTTTTTTTTTCAGGAAGGAAAAGGAAAGAGATGATGGATATGCACATGTTGTGTGTTTGTGTGGCTGTGTTCCTGTGTGTGTGTGTGTGTGTGTGTGTGTGTGTGTGTGTGTGTGGCTAGGTGTCTGACTGTGAGGGAGGAGAAGGGAAGAGAAGAATGACAGGAGTCAGTGGCCTCTGTGCCCTGCTGTCAGCAGAAGCAATATTTTGGGTATTGATGGAGGGATGTCAGTTGGAGCAGAGAGGCTGGATCCTGCCTGTATGAGACCTCAGGGCAGATGCAGCCCTGTCCAGGGCACAGTGAGACCTAGAGGTGCGAAAGGATGTCTCCTGCCCTTACCCTCTCAGCCCCAGACACCCGGTGCACCTTGGCCCCTGAGCAGAGTTGGCCACTGCTGCTAGAGCCGTGGCCTCTGGAAGCACCAGCGGTGGTGGTGAGGTGCCTCAAGGAGAGGAGTCCAGAGCAAAAAGTCCACCAGAATTCTTCCCAAGTGCTCATATTTGAGGAGGGCCAGAGCCCCAGTGGGAGAGCTATGGCTGAGAGCCAGGGTGCGTCTGGCTTTCCTGCTGGGGAGCTTCTGGCTGGAAAGGCCAGGAGTTTAGAGTGTTAGAGGTATCCAAGGGTGTCCATAGTAGCTTCCTAGGGCTTCCATAGCAAACTACCACAAGCGGGACAGCTAAAACAACAGGAATTTACTCCTTCATAGCTCTAGAGGCCAGAAGTCCAAAATCTAGGTGTTGGCAGCCCCACGCCCTCTCAAAGGTTCTGGAGGAGAATCTGCTCCATGCCTTTCTCTTAGCTTCTGATGTCCCCGCCAATCCTTGGTGTTTTTTGGCTCGTAGCTGCGTCACTTGGAGCTCTGCCTCTGTTGCCATGTGGCGTTCTTCTCCCTGGGTGTTTCTGTCCACACACAGCATTCTCTTTCCCGTGCCTCTCTTACCTCTTCTTATAAGGACATAATCATATTAAATTAAGGGCCCGCCTTTCTCCAGTATGATCTCAACTAATTACGTAGATAACAATGGTAACACCTCTGTTTCCGAACAAGTTCACCTTCTGAGGTGCCAGAGGTTAGGACTTCAACAAATCTCTTTGGAGGTACAACTTACCCCATAATGGGGCTGCAGTAGTGCTGCCAAGGCCTATACTTGAGGAGCTTGGATTCAGGCCAATATATCGGTGGCTGTCCTCTAGGTCTACCGTGATTGCTCTTTCTACTGCTACTGTTACTACTGCTTCTAGGTAATACGACAGCAGTCCACCGGTATCTGTGGGGCATATGTTCCCGGATGGCAGCAGGTATCTGAAACTATGAATGGTACTCTGTATACCCTATGTTTTTTCCTATATATTCATGCCTACGATAAAGCTGACTTTATAAGTTAGCACGGTAAGAGACGAACAACAATTACTAACAATAAAATAGAAAAGCTAACAATATACTGTAATGCAAGTTATGTGAATGTGGTCTCTCTCAAGACATCTGTTTTACTTTCCAGTGGGTAACAAACTGCAGGAAGTGGAACCACAAATAAGGGGAGGACTGCAGTCAATGAGCATTTACTATAAGCCAAACCCCATTCCGTTCGCTTTGCTGTGCTGCTGATTTGTTCCAAGCTTCATAACAATCCTATTGAATAGGTGCTCTTATTATACTTATCTCATAGATGGGTAGACTGAGGCATGGAGGGGGAAGCAACTTGTTTGAGACCACACAGCTTGCACGTGGCAGAGTCAGGAGTGGAATCCAGGTCATCTGGATCCAGGGGCCACGTGCCTAATACGTATGCTAAACCCCTCAAGTTGGTTTGTGGACACATTCAAAAACCTAAGGCAAAATTTTAGAGATACTGAGGGCAGGAGCTGAAGTAGTCTGGGCCTTGTCTGTAAATCTCAGCCCTATCGAGACTTGGGTAATAGTGACAGCATCCACATACTGAACAGGCTGGTTACCATCTGGTCACCACTCATATGTTATTGTTCCTTGAAAACCCAAAAGTCATTATGGAACAGGTCCTTTTCCCACCTTGACCTTCGAAATCCTTATTGCACATCTGGTAGGAAAGCCAGTCTTCCTTTTCATATCTCTGGAGATTTTTAGGGACTTGATTCCCTCTGTGCCACTTGTGGTTCCATTTCGCTTCTGCAGTTATCTGGGTCCTCTCATCTTCTCCCATTTTGCACTTCTTCCCTAAGCCGAAGAGACCCTCATGGGACACACCTCAGTGTTTTCACCTCCCCTCAGGAGCCAGCAACCAAGACCATGCATGGTGGCAGGAAGTTTAGGGGATGAGGATCGGGGATAATGTTGCAGGGTGACATGAACATGAACTTAAAGTGAACACTAGGAACCCAATTTCTAGAAAAGCCTTCCTGCAGGAGGACTAGCCACTACCTAGACCTTACTGTCGGCATATGGATCAGCTTCTCCTTGGTCTTTTCCCATCCAAGCTCCCCTCACCCCTCATATGTTCTGTTAATTTCTTCTGTAGCTCTTTCTAATATCCAAGGGACATTTAAAATAATTATTTCTTGTATGTTTCTTGTGCAATGAAGAACACTGCAGTGCAAGATCAATGCCCTTGATGACTTTTTACTCTACTGTGTTTTATATTCTTTTCCCAGAAACACACTAGGTGGATATATTGGGGTTACTTTTCCTACCCCAAAAGTACCTTTCCAGGTATATTGTTTTCTTATAAAAAAAGAAGCTATCCATGTTTGAGGAAATGATGCCCCTTTTTAGAGGCAGAGTGGCTGCTGTAGTCAGTTAATAGTATGACTTTCCTTTTTTTTACCTATATTGGAATTGGTTGTTTACATGTTCTTTCCTGATGGATTGTCAGCACCTTAAGGGCATAAGTCCTGTCAGTCACTTCTTTTGATCCTTCTTTGCACTTAACACATACCAAAGGCTCTGTCAATGTTGATTAATTGACAAAACCAAATTGAAATCAGCTCTCCAAGATGGCTGATGGAGATGTAAACCAACATTTATTAATTCTCTACTATGCGCTATTTGTTACTCTTAATATACTTTGCCTTATTTAATTTTCAAAATGATCCGATAAGATCGATCTCTTACATATCAGATTAAACCCTTACATATAAGAGCACTGCAGCTCACAGGCATGGAGAGCTTCCCCAGGACCATAGGATTGTAACTGGGGTCTGTAATAGGTACGTGAGTAAGAAATACAGGAGTCTCCTGGGTTACCTGCCACTAGGAAACTTACCAAAGAACTCCTTGCAAGTCCATCAGCACTCCTGGGTATCTCATCTGCCATGGCCTCCAGCTCTCTGCCATGGGACAGCTGCCCCCTGTCTCCTGTACTCCCACCCAATGTCATCTTCTGGTTCTGCCCATGGTGCTGACGGCTGATTACATCTGTAGGCTCCATCAAGTTTGTGTAAACTGCAAGCTCCCAGGATACTAGGGTGATAGTTTTTGGTTCTGTCTTTCCAGCCTAACCCTTGGTGACCAGGCTGTTATGAGTGGAACACTGGCCCTTTCCCCACTGATGTTATACTCTGAGATATATCACAGACTACAGTGAGAAGGCCTTCTTGGCAACTTTCTGATCACTTAGACAATGGTTATGCTCCAAATAGAACTCATGGTCTTGCTTCCGTCTCAAGTGTAAGGCTCATCTGTCCTTCCCTGTCTCAGTGAAGGGGAACATCATCTGTCTGGTTATGCAAGCCAGAAGTCCCAAATTTACTTTTTACTGTATCCTTCTTCTTATCCCACACTCCCGTCCATCTCTGAAAGCTGACAATTTTACCTCCTCCATGTCTCTCATTTCAATACTTCTCCAGGCTCTATCCTCACCACCACTCTAAGAAATCAGTCTCTTGCCTGGATGACTTCAGTAGCTTCCTGGTTGGTGCCCCCAAATCCACTTGATATACTCTAAACAGTCCTCCACACTGCAGCATGAGAAATCTTTTTAAATGCACAGAGTTGATTTCTGTATAAAACTGTTTAATGAATTTCCACTGCTCTTTGAATAAATATCATGTAGTTTACAAGCTTGTTGAGTCAAGGATAGAGCAGGGAATAACAGGTGAGAAGGAAGGCAAATGGGGAGATCAAAACCCCTGGCCAATACCAGTTTCTCGGTGGATGGATGGTTATGCTACAGGCGAGAAAGAGGAGAATTGAGCAAAGGGATTTGAATTTGTATGTTTGTTTTTAGAACTTAAGGATATTCTGTGATAGATGCTCCTATTCTGTAGGTGTTGCATTGCCTGTGGCAATGGGGAGGATGTTAAGAGGTCCTTGGTCTCAATTTGTGATACTTCTTAATCTTAAAAACCTGTTTCTAAGATCAAGGGCATGGTGGCTCATGCCTGTAATCCCAGCATTTTGGGAGGCTGAGGTGGGCAGATCACCTGAGGTCAAGAGTTTGAAACCAACCTGGCCAACATAGTGAAACCCTGTCTCTACTAAAAACACAAAAGTTAGCTGGGAGTGGCGGCACATGCCTGCAGCCCCAGCTACTCAGGAGGCTGAGGTAGGAGAATTGCTTGAACCCGGGAGGCAGAGGTTTCCATGAGCAGAGATTGTGCCACTACAGTCCAGCGTGGATGGCAAGAGTGAGACTCCGTTTCCGACAACAACAACAAGCCTGTTTGTCATCTCAGTCTACTTGTCTATTATTCATTCTAGATGCTCCTTGTTTACCCCTACCCAGAGACATGATAATAGGTGCTAATATTTACTTAACATTTCGTACGTACTCATCCTTTATATAAATTGCCCTATTTAATGCTCATGACAATTCTGCAGTATGGTTCTTACTTAGCCCATTTTACAGAGGAGGAAAACAGAGACCAGAAACTCAGTAACTTCTGTGGTGATCATACTGTTAGTGAGTGGAGGGAGTAACATTCAAACCCAAGTCTGTGGGACTCCAAGGTATGCAATGTTTCTTCCATGCTAAATAGGCAGCTGATCTCCTCTGCCTCTACTGTTATTCCTGTGTTCTTACCCTGTAGTTACTGATCTCAAGGGGGAGCTCAGGTCCAGGCCCAGGTCTATAGGTTCCATGCACTGCCATTCTGGTGGTTAAAAATTCAGAGCCTGGAGCCAGACACACCTGAGATGCATCCTGTATTAGCTAAGTAAACTTGGACAAGTAGCTCAACTTTTCGGAGCCTGTTTCCTCAAAGAGTTGTGATGGGGATTAAATAAGAAAGTATATTTAAGAATTAAGCAGAGTGTCTGGCCTATAGCAGGTGTTCAGTGAGTGGTTGCTAATGAAGTTATCTGTCCCTTCAATAAGCATTAATGGGGGACACACTATGTGCTAGGTGCAGTACCCACTCCCTGTTCGGAGGTTATGTGCCATGATGAATTAAACTCTGCCCTTCCCTCCTTCCTAGTCTTTGCTGGAGCTTGCGCTGCATATGGAGTGGAGACCTTTCCCTCCCCTGAGACCTGTGGGGAGCTGCTGCTCTTATTTATCATTTAGGAAGCATCTGCTCTTTGGTGAAATATCACCCTCGTGAACAAACACAGTGCGGGTGTTTGACCTTTTTCGATGAGCGTTGGCTTCTTTGCTTACCGCGAGGAATGAAGCAGATTTGAGAAGGAGACATGCGTCAAAGGACCTTTCAAAGAAGTCACCAGATGGGGGCCTGGTACTGACCCTGGGACTGAGGGTGGCAGTCAAGAGGGATTTGAAGCTGCAAATTAATAAACCTGATCCTGTTATTCTGAGAGGCCAAGAAATCTTCTCAATATCTGCAGGTGCAAAATCTGAAAATGAAGTCAGCTTGGCAGATGCCAAGAATGCAAGGCAGGCATCAGCTGCTGGGGCCCTTGCTGTCTTGCTTTGGTCTCCCCCTTGTGCCCTCTGCAGCAGCAGGTGGCATTCATCAGCAGAACCCAGGAGGCACAGCTGGCCAGCCCCTCTCAGGTGAGCCTGCAGATGGCATCAGTGAGTCCTCAGGTTTGCAGTGGCATCGATGAAGTCTCTAAATCTTCCCAGGGCCTGTGACTGGGAGTGGTCCAGGCTGGCAGCTGGGATCACTGGGAGGCACAAAAGCAATTTTGTAAATTAAAAATCACTAGACATGGCACTTGGACAGGAGAGTAAAGTTGCAGTGCTAACCTCACTGCAGAGGGGCTGTGCAACCTTGAGCAAACCGATCCACCTCTCAGGGCCTCACCTTGTTCCTCTGCTCATGGGGCAGGCAATCCCTCCACCTCAGGGTCTTTATAGGGCTCTGCTAAGGAACAGAACATTCATGCAAACTGCTGTTCTAATGTAAGGCACTGTAATTAATTGTCTTCCTTCATTTACAAGCATTTACTGAGACCTACTATGTTCCAAGTTCTTTCTGGAGTTTGGGGGACACAGACACGAACTAAACAAGGTCATTACCTTTGCAGAGCTTAATATTTAGTGAGGTCAGGATTAGGGGGAGGGGTGGGAAGAGTAGAGAGGCAGAGTAGGTGAGACAAAGATAAAGTTGCTCGCACAAAATAGGAGGCACACGGTTTTTGACGCTGTCCCTGTGAGATGATGCTGCAGTGGGTTCAGGACCTGCAGAAGAGGCAGGGCTGGAAACTGGGAACATGGAGAATGAAGCAAGCATGGAGTAGGAAATCGCTGCACATTTACAGCAAATGGGATAAGCCCACAATCTGAGGCGGGAGAATAAATGAGACAGTGGGATCTAAGATTTGAAAAGCAGCTTGTGGCTGGACCATGCACACCGTGGGGACTTTCTTCTGAAGGCAATAGGGAGCCACTGAAGAATTTCAGGCTGTGCTTTGGGGCATGTAATATTGTAACACTTTATAAGCTGTGTTGGGAGGGGCAGTGTGACCGGATGCAGGAAGATTAGGTAAACGGCGATTGCACTAGGGCAGGAGGGCTAGAAATTAATATCTCAGAATCTACCAATTTCTGTGGTCACCTTCATTACCTACCACCAGCCAGGGGTCTGCAAATGGTTGGGCTGGAAATACACCTGGAACATTATTGTGGAGGAAATAAGGAGGCAACAAATAAGAGAGTGGAGACAGCAGGAAATATTTTCAATACCGGAGCTGCTGAAAGGAGTCTGCCTCTCTCATTCCCTTGACCTCTCTTTTTATCTGCCTTATTTTCAGCTGGGATCTGAGATTCTGCAAATGCATCAGGAACAAACAAACACACGAAAATCAATGCAAACTAGACAAAGACCTTTCTGGGCTGAAAAGTAAAGACGGCAGGAGGTCTCCATTAATCCCCTTTCCCATAGGGCGGATGCACAGGGCAGGAGGCAGGGTGCGGTGAGCCATGGTGGAGCAAACTCAGTCCTCTGCCACTCAGTAGTTAGACAACCTCGATCGAATTCATTAACACCTCTGAGTCATCGGTTTCTTGTCTAAAAATGGGGTGGTCATCAGCTCATGATGTGAGTGTTAGAATGCCTTGAGAAAAATATTGCATAATCAGTGCTGACTTCTCTTCACTCTCACTTATGCACCTGATGACCAGTGTTTGCTGTAGCTAAAATACTACCGTAAGAGTATCCTTTTTCTGATCACCTTTAACTCAAGATGGTGATTTTGTTAGGTTACAATTCTCTTGACAGAAGTTGACGGTTTCAGTTGTCCATAGTCATTTATACCTCAGTAGGAACAAGTCTTAATTTACAAGGTGTTCAAGTTGGAGATGTCTGCACCGATGACCCAGAACAACCCAGCTGTTTTAGTACCAGGGACTCTTTAGTCTAGACAGAGGAACAAAGTTTCTCAAAGTCTTAAAATGAGTTAGAGAAAGAACAAGGATCAGAACTCGTGTCTTCTGTCTGCTAATAAATTGCTACCTTTTCAATTATTCATTGTAAAGATTTATTGTTTTATTTATTATTTTGAAACCAGGCATATGCTGGAGCCTGAGATAGGAAAAAGATGGCTGGGAAGAGAAAAACTTAAAGCATGCTACCACCATTTTTCAGGCTTTCTTCTTGCATTTTGGGAACCATGAAGATAGGTATGTCCGATGTAATTGCAGGACTGAAGCCAAGCTCTTCAGTGGAAGAGGAGATGAGATGCTCTGGAGCCCATTGAACAGCTAGTTGAGAGGTGGATGGTGGCAGATGCATGGCTCTGGGCAAATTACGTTATCACTCTAGAGTCAGTGACTTCATCAGTAAAACAGGAACATTCGTATAATCTACACATGCAGGACTCATCAGGCTGTGGCAAAGAGAGCTTGACCGCTCCAAGGCTTCACTGTTAGGGCATTAAGACTTTAGCCCCAGCAGAATCTTCCTCAGCTTGAAGGAGTCCTCAGATTGGGAATGTCCCCTACAGCCTCATAAATTAGCCTGTGTGTGTGTCTGGGTGTGTGTTGCCTCATAAATAAGCGTGTGTGTGTGTGTGTGTGTGTGTTTTGCTGCTGGACCCTGAGTCTCACCACTGTTTCTGCACTGAAACTCCGGTATCTGACCGGTATCTGGGCTGCAGCATCCTGAAAGCCACCGTCCATGTATGCAGGGCAAGGATGTCCTCTTCCCAATTCTTTACCTCACCTTGTCACCTGAACCCCAGAGCCATATTCCTTGTGCCCCAACACTTCATCTAGTCTCTCAGGGATCTGAGTCTGTCCCTCTCCCCACTAATCTTTCAGAAGATGTGGGTGCTGGACACCATGTTACCCTCTGCTGCCTTATCTTTCCCCACCTCCTTAGGTTCTGTCCACACAGATTCCCTCTTTTCCCAGACAATACAAGAAGGTCTCCAGCAGTAGGGTGGTGCTGGAGAGTGTGGCTCAGGAGCCAGGGTTTGAGATTCACCCATGTCTGCCACACACTAGCTTTATGATCTTGAGAAGGCCACGTAACCTCTCTCTGACTCAGCTTCTTCATCTGTAAAAAGGAGATGACAGTGTTACCTGTCTGGTTCTGTTTAAATGAGTGAATAGATCTAGCATGCAGCGAGTGGTCAATACATGTGAGTGATTAGTACATGTATAAACATACAAATATATGCATACATTCTGTGAAGACGTATGCATTTCACTCTACCTACCAGGAACCTCTGAATTTGGCTGTGATTATTTGTTCAATGTCCTATACTCTGCAAGTCTTGGGACAGTATTACCATCTCTTGTAGGTGGATATATAACTAGTAGGCTGAAGGACTCGTCTTAGCACTGGGCAGTGAGGCATTTAGCTATTTCCCAATGGTTATGAGCTAAGCTCAGGAAGAGGGGTGCAATGTTCTGGCAGAGGAAAGTCCAGGAATCATGTCTTTGGTTGACTTTCCTGGAAAGTAGATGCTGGGAGAGATTAGCTTGCAGAATGTTCACTTGTAAATGCTATTGGGAAGGCAAAAGGAGCAGGCAAAGGGAGAAGCTGAAGTGTGTTGCAGGCCCAATGAAAGTCTCAGCTGATCCACAGAGCACTCTGGATCTTGGTGGCCCGTTAGAGTTCTCCTGAGGTAGGCTAAGGTAAATAGGCCTTCCTTCCCCATAGTCATTGGATGCAGACTGTGCCTGGGAAGGAGTCATGATCTAGGACAAGACAGGCCCTCTTCAGCAGAGTCCTTCGGCTAACAGGAGTCCTTCAGCCTACTAGTTATACATTCACTGACAAGAGATGGCAATATTGTCCCAAGACTTGCAGAGTATAGGACATTGAACAAATAATCAGAGCCAAATTCAGAGGTTCTTGGTAGGTAGAGTGAAATGCACATTTCTTCAGCAGAAGGCAGTTTCAGAAAGAACTGCCAGCTGAGTGCCATCTTCCAACAACACGTCCAGCAGCTGATGGAATAAGTCCTTCCTTCCTGAGGAGGATCGGTGTGGCTCAGCATGGTCCTCATGACAGACCAGGACAAAGAAATAACAACGGGGCCATATCTGGGGCCTCTTACTAACCATCCTTGCAAGTAGACTAGAGTCAAATTCCTCAGCAGGGCATATGCTTATCTTTATCACCGACTTTGGCCTCTTCATATCCTGCTACATCATCCTTCTTCCTTAGGCACTCAATCCTTCGCCCTCCAGGAACTTCTTATGGATCCCATCATGTCCTTCCCTCCTTCGGTGCATTGCATGTGTTGCTCCCTCTTTCTGGAATGCCCTTCTATCTCTTCTTTTCATTACTTGGGAAACATCGTCATTCTTCTGGATCCAGATCAAATATTACCTCTTCTTGCATTCCATCCCATTTTGTATGTATCTTTAACATTCATTCATTCGATCATTCAACATATGGTTGCTGTAGAACTAGAATGTGCCAGGCTGTAAACTACCACTTCCCACAGTCCTGCTAGTAAAGGCAAGGACCGTGTTTGATTCATCTTCGTGTTGTGAACATCTAGCCTAATGCCTATCACAGAATAGGGGCTTTTAAATTCTTGTCTAATAAAAGAAAGGCAGTGGATTCAGAGTTAGGTCATATGAGCCCCCAGAGTCCTTTTCCAGCTAGAATCACATGTAGATTTGCAATTCTTAGGCTGACTGGGGATCTGGGGAATCATGCTTCATGTGACATTTTTGAGCACCTCCTAAGTTCCAGGCACTGTGCAAAGCCCTGGAGATGCAGCGATGTCCCTGATCTCAGAGGGTTTAGATTTTGATAGGACACAGACATGTTCATGCATACAGTATCACCTGAGTACCTGATGGGATGTGTTCAGTGCCTAAGGAGGGGGCAGAGAGAATGCCTGTGATCTGGGGGAAGGGCAAAGCCACAACCTCCTGGTGAAGGAGGAATCAGAGAAGGGCCCATGGATGAGAGGCCAGTGAGCTGATGCTTGCAGCATGGGCAGGATATGGAGATGGAGGCATAAAGTCCCGGGGGCAGTTTTGGGAAGGGGAAGTAATCCACTTTGGTAAGAATAACATTTAAATTCATTTTCCCCTTTCACATAAAACTGATCTTTGCCTTTAATATCATCTGGAAACATTACCTGAAATATATTTTCATGGTATATGGTTTTGGGAGGCCATTAATATATGATATTCTTCAAAAAATAAAAAGTTCCATGGGCAAGGAGAACTTTGGGCTAAAAAAATTTGAGCAAGTCTCTCCACTGCAGGCCTTTTCATAGCCTTTAATGTGCTGATGGGGAGACAGAGCAGGGAGCATTCTCTAAACTTATCACATCACAGTCATTTTGTTCTGAGCCGAACATTTCTGCAAGTGTGTTCTGGGGAGCAATCTGGCCTCCCTTTCTGCAGTATCAGTTGAGGGCTGCTTAGAATCAGGGAGAAGGCCATGAAGGCCATTTGTAGGAAAAAAGGCACAGGCTCCAGATCTTTCTCTCCCAGGCTAAGAAGGGTGAAGGAACTCCCTGTTTGAACTCCTACTTTGTGCTTGGTGCCATGTCTCTTGCTGATGATGGTGTGTCTCTTAACCCCCTGTCGCAGAAATTCTGATTTCTGTTCCATTGAATACAAGAACAAGATTCAGAGAGGCAAGTGGACTTTCCCAAGGTCACACAGGGTTGAGGTTGGGACCAGGCCTGTCCGACTCTGGTGTCCATGCTTTTGCCTGTAGTGTATACCCATGTGACAACTCAAGGTTTCTTCTGACAAAAGCTTCCAAGACCTTTGAAGCAAACCTGTGCTGAGCTCTCTGCATGGCCTCAGGCTTCCAGTCCTTTCTTTCCCCACTGATGGGAGCCCAGCTTCCCAGGGTCTCCTTTACTTTAGCTTTCAGGATCCTCCCAATCCCATGGACTCAGATTGACTGTGCAGGACAAAGGAATTTGAACCCCAAATTGCCCTTGACTCCCTCCGTCCCTTCATCATGCCTCATCCCCCACCACCAACAAGGAGAAATGCCTTCATAACAGAAGGGCCATCCCAGCCTCACCTTATTACCCATGCCCAGGTGGAGTGATCCTATTTCAGGGGAAGGAAGCGCAGACACACTAAATTACCAGGTGGATTGCCTTTTGGCTGGAAATGAAGTCCTTTTTTTTTTTTTTTTTTTTTTTTTTCAAAAGTCCTTTCTTTTTTTTTGCACTGTCAGGGGCTGTTTTTACATTTTATGTTTTCTGGTCTTTTAGCATTCTCCCTGGTTTGCTCTCACACTTTACTGGGCAATTTTCAAACATTATACCTCAGTCCTGCCAGACGTTGGGGGTTGGGGAGGTCAAGACTTCCAGGCTATGATGTATGCAGAGTTGAAGGAAGGGTCCTAGGGCTAAGGAGAGCTTGGAAGCTGCACAACCCCACCTGCTTCAAGAAGCCTTCCTTGATTGTACTTGAGGTTAGAATTCACCTCTCTCTGCTCACTCTGCAATCTACAGAATTCCTCTCAGGGAGGCAGGTTGGTCTAGTGGTTAGCTTCATGACTCCATAGCCTCACTGCAGGCCACTGACTTGCTGTGAGACCTTGGCCAAGGCACTTAACCTCTCTGTGCTTTCATTCCTTTATCCAGTAGTGAGGGAAGTAAGTGTATTCACATTAATGTTAGGGTTGCTGTGAGGAGTAAGTGAGTTGTTACATACAAACTACCAAGAACATGCTCAGCACATAGTAAATGCTCAGTAAATGTCAGTTAACACAATCCTAAGAGCTTTCATTTATTCAGCATTTGGTATATGTTTTATGGATCTCGACTTGTTTAATTCCTATAAACAATACTGAGTCTAGGTGTTGACTCCATTTGACGGATGAGGAAAGTGAGTCTCAGCGAAGTTGAGTGACTTCCCTGACATCACACAGCAGGGCAGAGTGGACTGGGAACTGAACATAGCTCTGTTGAACTTCTGTGTCCAAGCACCTTGCACTTTCTACTTTGTGTTAAAGATATTTGAGTAAATGCTTTCTGTCCCCTATGACAATTTGTCTCTAGAGAGCAGAATCCTATTCCAGTTCACATTTGTAACCCCAGAGCATGTAGCACAGAGCATTGCTCTATAGATATTTGTAGAATAAGTGAATGAGCTCAGGGAATAATGAAGATCGCATATATTGAGTCCCTACTGTGTGCTAGTCATTTTGCCAGGCATATCTTTACAGTCTCACAGGCAGGTATTATCTTTGTTTTACAGCTGAGAAAGCACCAGAGGACTTTCTTAGTTCCAAAGTTAAGAAGGGAGATTTGATGCCAGATGACCTTTTTAATGGCCTTTGCAAAGATACACTTAGAATAAAATGGAATTTTAATGCTGAAAGGAACTCAGAGAAGCAAAGCTAATGCACTTCACCACTACTGTCTAGTGGAAGGCAGTGCAATGGTAAGAATAGAGGCATGGAAATTGAACAAAACTTTTCCCTACCTTGGCTCTAACACTTTCTAGATGTATGACATTGAGCTAGCTCCTTGACAGCTTTGAGCTGCCATAGAAAGCTCTGGGACAAGAGTGTTCTGAGCAGAAGGCACAGCCAGTGAAAGGGCCTAGGGATGGGAGAATCTGCTACTGGAAAGACAGACAGGTCAGGGAGTCTGCAGTGGGAGGAACAAGGTCTGAGTGGAAAGAGTGAGATTGCACAGGGGCATGGACCAGGTTGTTTAGCACCCTGTGGACGTCAGCAAGGGAAGATTTCATTCAGGATGCCATAGTTGTCATTCAAGAGTTCTAAGGCAAGTCAGGAGGCTGTGATAATTTTCCAGATGAGGGCTGGTTGTGGCTTGGAAAAGAGAAATAATGACAAATGGTTGGATTCAGCTTATATGGTGGGGACAGAGCCAAGAAAGTTACTCTTAGGTTGGATATGGGGTCTGAGGGCAAGACAACAATTTAAGATGACTTCTAGGTGTTGGTCTTGGGCAATGAGTGGATAGCACTACCTTTATTAATATGGGAATAACCTGGGGTGATGGGAGTGTGTAGGAATCAAGTTTTTATTTGTGCATGTTACATTTTGGATGCCTAGTAGATATCCAAATGGAGAGGCTGGAAGGGAAGTGAATTAGGAAAACATCCTGGAATGTACATGAGAGTCATTAACATGTACAAAGATCACATGAAGATATGGGAGTGATGGAGACTCCAGAGAGTTGGGCTCACAAAGAGGGTGGGGAAGAATCCTAGAG
The DNA here is from genome assembly GCF_001604975.1 of Cebus imitator. Lineage (NCBI taxonomy): Eukaryota > Metazoa > Chordata > Mammalia > Primates > Cebidae > Cebus > Cebus imitator. The sequence continues at coordinate 131,016 of NW_016107624.1, read as the reverse complement.
ACAGGCAGCATTCTGAGGTTGGGCCTAGTGTGGGAGCCAGCAGAGGAGGCTGAGCAGGTACCCAGGGAGGTGAGAGGAACACAGTGAGGGTGAGGTGCCATGGATATTTGGAGAAGAAAATAAGCAAGGGGAGTGAACCATGTGAAAGTACAAAATATCAAGAGGAAGACAGAGAACTCACTACTGGTTTGGCTGGAGGTGGGTGGGCCAGAGATGACTTTGGTAAGAGTTATCTCAATGGAGTGGTGGGGGCATAAGCCTGATTGGAGGGGCATGGAATTGGAGACAGAGGTGAAAAAGTGGGCATAACAAGGATAGGCTGATCTTCCAGGTAATTTGCTGAGAAATGGGGTAATAGCAGAGAGTGGCTATGGGGTCATGGGATTTTATGAAGCTAGATGATATTATGACACATGTATGCCATTGTAAAGAAGAATGAATTCATATTCAGTAAAAGCAATTCCTACCAGTGCACAAAACAATAAGTGTTTGAACACTGAAGGTTATTATTACCATTCAACATATCTTGATGAAACATCATCGTGCTCTGGAAGCTGCCATTGTGGTCACTGTGAGCGCTGTTCACCAATATTTGGAAGTCTGAACTTTTTGGATCCCTGGTGCAGTCATGAGACCAGCCAAAAGACTTGTGCATGGAAGCAATGTGTGACATACTCCCACTGGAACATTTTATTCCCAGCATGTGACCCTCCAGAACTCTGCTCTCCTGGTGTGTGATCATGGAAGCAAACATCAAAATGCAACTCTCATCAGCCTGGGATACAACGAGCAGTCTCCTGATGAAGAGCCAAGCACTATGAATGAGACATAAGCCATTTTTCTGTTAAACCCCTGCATTTTTGGTGATGCTTGTCTCTGCAGCATATCCTTCCCTCTCCTCACTGAATTGCCAGTGATCATCAGTGAGCCAGACGGAGACATCTTTGCAGTAATGCTCACTGCCCAACTTTGGGTGTTATGAGTGTTACTGAGGGGAGGGGAGAGGCTGTGGGACTGGAAGGCAGGAGCCTTTATCTACATGGAGGATCCCAGTGACTTAGGCCCTGAGCTGAAACCCGGTCTATTGGACTCCAATGCTCAACCTCTGAGGAGGGGATATTTAGGCTCGGACTTGAGGGGTGAGTAGCAGTTAGCCAGGTGAGGGAGAAGCTGAGCTGAGAGAGAAGCTGGGCAGAGGGAATCAATGTGTTTGAAACTCAAGAGACAAAAGCTCAATTCAGAGATGGAAAGAAGTCTGGACCACAGTCTGGTCCAATTCAGAGATGAGAAGAAGGCTATGTCTGCAGTGTGGAAGGAGTGAGAGAGAAACGTGAAGCCAGTGTGTAGACCCAGGCAGGACTAAGGCAGTGGAAGGCTTTGCCGTTAAATGCATTTTAGAATTTATCCTCATGTCAGAACTGGGTCTAGGATCTCATATTCTTCACTCCCAGTGTTGTGGGCCAAACTGTGTTCTCCCAAAATTTAGATGTTGAAGTTCTCAACCCCAGTACCTAGAACGTGGCCATGTTTGGATATAGAGCCTTTAAAGTGGTTAAGTTAAAATGGGGTGATTAAGGTGGGTTCTAATCTAAGTTGACTACTGTCCTTAGACAAAGGGAGATTCTTCTTAACTGCCACTCACCCTACAAGTCTCAGCCTAAATAGGGGTTGGACATTGGAGTTTAATAGACTTGTGTTCAGTTCTGGGTCTAAGTCACTTGGATCTTCAATGAAGATTAGGACCTTTACCATTCACCTGACACAGCAGGAAGACTACATGAAGAAACAGGGAGAGGATGACCATCTATAAACCAAGGAGAGAGGACTGAGAATGAAAACAATGATGCCAACACCTTCAACACCAGGACTGTGAAAAAATAAGTGTATGTTGCTTAAGACACCCAGCCTGTGGTACTTTGTCATGGTAGCTGTAGCAAACTAAGGCACACAGCCTCTGCCACCTTTCTAAGTTAAATCAAGGCACTGTCTGGACCTGTGACATTGATAGGATCACTTTCAGAGCCAACCCACAAAAGGCTTCAAGGTCTCTGGCATGGGGAGGAGAAGGAGCCTTAGATCTTTATGGCAACTGAAAGAATACTGATGTTACACTTTTGGAGGCTGTTTAGAACCTACTCTCATGTTCTTAGGGGTTATCACCAAAACTATGGTGGTAGAAAGTCAGACATTGCCATGCCCATTCTAAGTCTGGCAACCTAAAGCATGGCAAGGATTTGAAATTCACCCTCTTTCTCTCTGGAATTCTGAGGGAAGTTAGTACAAAGATCAACAGACAAATGAGAAGTCAAGTTTGACTTTTTACAGAGTGAAGTGATTCTCCATACCCTGGTGCAAAGCTCTGGTAAAAACAGAAGAACGTGGAAGAGGTCCTCATACAAGAGGCTTGAGGAAGGCTTCCCCTAATTGCCCTGGATCTCTGTTTCTGTTATACTCCGCTGTCTGCATCCAGAAAATTGATGACTGGGGTTAGAGTGAGGGAAGAAAGGCCAGTTGGAAGCATAAGACACATGAGCACATTTCCCCTAATGTGTGAATGTGCTGGGCTGGTCCAGCTGCCTAGCCCTTGCCTGGGGCAGTAACCCTGGCAAGGCTGCCAACATAGAAGAAAAGGCCACAGCACATATCTACACCGTGGAATACTATGTAGTCATAAAAAGGATGAGTTCATGTCCGGATGAAACTGGAAACCATCATTCTCAGCAAACTGACACAAGAACAGAAAACCAAACACCACATATTCTCACTCATAAGTGGGTGTTGAACAATGAGAACACACGGACACAGGGAGGGGAACATCACACACCGGGGCCTGGGGGGTGGGAGCTAGGGGAAGAATAGCAGGGTGGGGGTGGATTGGGCAGGGATAACGTTAGGAGAAATACCTGATGTAGATGATGGGGCGATGGATGCAGCAAACCACCACCATGGCACATGTATACCTATGTAACAAACCTGCACAATCTGCACATGTACCCCAGAACTTAAAGTATAATCAATAAAGAAGAAGAAGAAGAAGAAAAGGCCACAGTAAGGAGATGACTGGGGATTTTGTGCTTTTCAGCACCTTGGTACTCTCACCGGTCCATGAAGCAGGAAGTAAGATTAAGTAGGAAACAGGCCTCCTGCCTGTGAATGCAAGTGAAATATTAGAGAAGAGAGCAGGCCTGTAACATGCTGGGACCCACACCAGTCGTTCATGAAACATGGCGCAGAACTTCAGGTCCTGCCGCCCAGATGAATGCATAAGTCCTCTTCCTTTGGGTTGAGTTAGCAAAGGGTGGCGGGGAACCCATTCATGCTCCTTCATTACCGGCCCTGGCAGCCTAGGCTGATGTCCTGTCCATGACATAACTGACCTGTCAGGGTGACAGAGAGAATGTGACAACCCCCTTTCTGAACAAACATGCTCAAGATCCACTCTCCTACTGACACCCTTTCTTTCGTCTCTATTGCCATTGACTTCCGTGCCCAAATCTGAAACGATGGTGAGAAGACGGGTCCTGGGCTATAAGGGCTGGTTAGGTAACTGCTCCACTTACGTATTTTGGTCCCACCTCAAGGCCTGCATGAGAGAGGTGTGAAATCTTGCAGCGCATTTCAAGCCCACATGATTCAAAATATGTTTCCTATTTTTAAATTGGATTTATTTATATATTCAACAGTTACTTTTTATAAATGGAAATAGAATAGCAGTGAACATCCTCTCCTCTTTTTATATCTTCACCGAATCCTTAAAGTTATGGTCCTAGATTCTCCCACTTCAACTGCATTGCTCTGGCCAATGGGTCAGACAGGGCAGAGAATCTGCCTTTCCCTAGGCCTATGGCGCAGTTGCTTGTTATGCTTTCAGCCCATGGAGATCATGCTGACTTTGAGAAAGTTCCCTTGTGAAATGTCTGAGCAAGTTTATATTTTTTGAACTTGAGGTGAGAAGTGAGGACTTGGATCAGATCAGCATTCTACTCACTCATGGTTAATGCAATGTCCCACTCAATGTCAATTGTAGCGTCACTGCCAAAGTCTCTCAGGGAGGCTGGGTACAGTGACTCATGCCTATAGTCTCAGCACTTTGGGAGGCCGAGGTGGGCAGATTACTTGAGCCCAGGAGTTTATGACCATCTTGGCCACCTGGTGAAACTCTGTCTTTACTAGAAATACAAAATTAGCTGTGCATGGTGGCGTGTGCCTGAAATCCCAGCAACTCAGGGCTGAGGCAGAAGAATCACTTGAACCCAGGAGGCAGAGGTTGCAGTGAGCCAAGATTGCACAGCTGCACTCCAGCCTGGGAGACAGATCGAGACTCTGTTTCAAAAAAAAAAAAAAAAGTTTCTCAGGGAATTTCATGCGCTGAGCTCCCACGGGGCCTTGTTACCAAGGCAGGTCAGATCCAGACTCCATGGGTCTTACATTCTGTGTGTCATGGATCTACCCAGGAATGTGGACTCAGCCATTCAGTGTCATGAAAGGCCAAGTCATTCTATGCTACCGTGTTGCTGTGAAAGAACTTGAAGAGACACAATAAGAGCATTTGACTTGGTGCATATCACGGACTTATTCAACAAGTCTGAACTCTGTGCCAGGAGAGCAGTACGGTGAGGAATTAGAGTGAGGCTTTGGAATCAGTCCTGGGTTTGGACACTGGATTTACCACAAATGGGGTGGGTAAAAAATTGGCAAGCTGTTTCACCTCTTTGAACTCCAGCTTGCTCATCTCCAAAGGTTGACACAAAAATGCTAACTTTGCTGTATTGTCTCATATATGAAATAAGGAAGTATAAGAGGGGTGGCTTCTGCTCAGTAAATGTTGGTCTTGTCTCCTTGTACTTCTGTGAGCACCATGCTGGGAAGTGCATTAGAACAGCTATCTTGAAGGAGCTCACAGTGTGGACGTAAGCTGTGGGGTATCAGGTACAAGGTTCCTCTAGTTCTCTGTTGTATCCTTAGGTCGCAGCACTATATGTGTCTCATAGTCCACTTGATAAGTATTTGTTGCTTACCAACTCGATATATATGGATTTAAGAACATGATGCACCTCTTGGGAGTAGTCAGGATAGCAAATGGCAGTGACTGCATTCTTACTGGAGTTTTGATGATGATCAGGATCTAAGAAGAGGGAACAGCATTCCAAAGGCACAGATGGCAAGGAACAGCATGCTGAGTGACATTGTTGGAGCACAGAGTATAAGGTGACAGAGAAAGGGTGATGGGAGATGAGGCTGAAGCAGTAGGCAAGGGCCAGGGCATGGAGGGCTTTGAACCTGACTGTGCATTTCAAGCCCACGTGATTGAAACCATTCAATGGTTCTGTGGGAACCACCGAAGGGCTTTGTTCAGAGGTATAGCATGGTCAGACTTGCATTTTGGAAAGATCACCTGGGATGAATGGGGAGACACAAGAGTAGAGGCAAGGAAACCAGTTAGGAGACTGTTGCCATGGGCTTGGGAGGGAGTAACCATAAAGATTATGACCATGGGAATGTAAGGAAGGGAAGCTCTAAGCCAGTTGAAGCTGTAGAGACTATAGGACTCAGTTGTCACTTGGTGGCTGGTGCAAGTCCTGGGGCCTACAACCTGTCTGGAAACGAAGGGCAACCTTTGGATTCTATCTCCACTCGGTGGGATGGGAGGCCTCTTGCATATCCTAATGAGGGCTCAGGCAACACACTGTCCTGCTGGAGGTTGCTTCCCAGAGGCGTCTGTTCAGGGTAGAGGAATCGCTGTGCCATCTCTTTATTCACCAGGGCTGTCAGTCCGGTAAACAAAGGTGTTGTCAAACTGCCTTATTGAGAAGTAGTTTAAATTAACCTTGACAGGTGGATTAATAAATAATAAGGCCTGAATGGCTTATAAAGAAATCAATCACACTATAAATTTTAGAAGAGCACGTGCTCAGCTCCAACCTAGTGAAGCCGCGGCATTCTTGAGCCAAATGTGTCCAAACTCAGTTCCAGGCAATTTTATTTTTTTGGAGATTAGACAGGATGCATTCAGTGGTGCAGATTACTGTACATTCTGGAATGGCTAAGGGATATTTAGTGCGTAAGGACAATTTGTAGAAAACAAGATAATTTACCCTCATTTGCTACCTGTAATGTGCAGCACGTGATTCTGGCATGTCTCTCTTTGCATAATAACTCTGCTTTGCCTGGGCTGGAAGGAATCCAAGGGTCATGTGACCTAGTAATTCTCAACCCTTCCAGACTAATATTTTGTGATGCTACCTTTATTATACTGAAATGGGATTCATAAATTATATAACCCACCTAGACATCTCATTTTAAAAATCTATATAATGCCCAAACTGCAAAGTCAATGAAAAATAAAAAGCAAAGTAATTGATAATAAAATAATATGTATGTTGATAAGTGAATGAGTGGATGTGACTGGACTGGAAGACACAATAGCAGACAGATGATTGCTTGATAGTTACTGAAATGGATGTGTGAAATTGGCCACTCAAATATGCAAACAGCATGGCCTTTAGAGTTGTGATTTTCTGAAACAATAGCTATCTGAGCAAACAAAGCACAATTTCTCCTTGATTTGCATGGTACCTGCATCCAGGAAAATTCAGTGTATATAAATGTATATTATAATCATGCAAGAATGCTTTCTTTGTATGTGAAATGGAACTAGAATCTAGACCCAGATAATTACAACATAGATTTTTCATGCATATATTGGGTGAAACATCCCAAAATTGAGTGGGGTGTGGTCGAGTTCTTCGCTGACTGGGTTTTCCCTTGTGCTGCAGGCTGTCTAGCATCCAAATGCCAGTGGAATCCCTTCCATCTATTGTGACAACCAAAACTGCCCGGAACTATCCAAATCATTCTTTAGAGGTAGAGTTGCCCATACCGAGATCGATAGTTCTTATTTAACCTCTTCATGGTTTGGATGGAGATAGAGAAAGCCAAGAAGGGGAGGAACTTGTTCCTGGTAGAGAAGGTTGGAATCCAGGTCTCATATCTGCCAACCTGGTGCTGTCCCACTGGCCTCTCTCCTGCAAAGCTGGTCCTTCTGCAAATGTCTTCAAAATCTGGTCTATGGAGAGATCCTTTTGCTCAATGAAGTTTCAGCCCTTAACCTGAGCAGTGTGAGCTCTGGGCTTCTGTATCGTATACTCTTAAAGTGAGATTCATCTGCATTTTCACATATTGCTTTTTTTCCCCCTATTGTCTAATCATACACAGCAAAGGTGTGTAAGGGACTGAGGATAACACTATATGCCTTATGATCTACAGGACACTGAAAACACTTTCTGCATCAACATTTCTTTTCACCAACTGGCTACGATGCCTAAAATTTCCCCATATCTTTGAGGAAAGCCATTTAATGTTTCCTTTAAAATGCAGACACTTTTGATTTACTCACATGAGTTCTTCAGCAACTTCTTAGGTCCTCAGTTGCTTTATCTATATAATAGGGATAACTGCACCTACTTCATAGCATTGTTATGGAGATTAAATATGATTAATGCACAAAACTAAAACACTTGTGATACAGTAAGCGGCAACACCTTGTTTATCTTCCCACTTCTTCACAAAGAGGTCTGGTAGGTATAAGGCACATGTACTCCCACCCGCTTCCACCAATCTCAAGGCAGACCTCACCAATTTATTTCAGCACTCCTACACATGGACACCAACATGGCCGTGGATAACCTCGGATTAGAACTCCGGGCAGCCAAAACTAATTGGAATCAGCACAGGAACTGAAAGCTTTCTTTATCTTTGCTTTAGCTAATTGCTGGACATTAACTCCCTTTATGTTAATGAGAGATGAGATAATCCCTCAACTACCAGAGCCTGGAGGGATGGGACAAAGTTCTATGGAGAGGCAGAAGACGACAGAGAAAGGAAGAAGGGAAGGTGCCTGAGCATATCTGAGAGCAGGGCCCTGAGCTGCTGGCAGACAGCGTAAGCCCCACCTTCAGAAGTTAATAAGCCACATGCAAGGAACCTAGCATGCGCTTGCCACACATGGGTGCCCAGTATCCAATGGTCCTCTCTTCCTGCTTGTTCACTTCCCTCACTGTTTGCTCAGGTCTCTCTGAACATCACCTTGCTGCCACCTTGCCCACGGAGTTCAACTCAACTTTAATGGTAATTAATCATTAACATTTATCGAGCATTTATCACGTATCAGAAATCTGTCTCAGTGCTTTCTATAGATTACGTTAATTTCGCCTCACCATATCCCCAGGAGGTGGGTACTATAGTATTGCCAATTTTACCGATCAGTAACAAAAGGCCCAGAGAAGTTAAATTGTGGCTCCAGCTAGCCAGTGGTGGAGCTGGGATCTGAACCGAGGCTTCCACTGTTGAGGACTGCGGCATCATGCTGCCTTCTTGCGCCACTGTGAGCCTGGCTCTGCGCTGGTGACAGGAGGTCAAGGGCACGTTCCTTGACATCAAGGGACTTTTGTTCTGGCAGTAGAGGCGGGTGGCGGGCCACCCTTGGAGGTTTCTGGGGGTGACTGCTCAGAAGAGGCGGAGCTGGGGTCAAGCAGGTGAGGTGTTGGAGACCGCGGTCCGGGTGTCAGTGTTAAAAGTTTGAATTTGTACTCTATCGAGGCCAGGGGCACCCCAGGGGTATAAGAACTAAAGACACTAGAAATACCACATTCTCCATATCTAAAAGTCAAACTGTGCGATTCTAAGACTCAACCCCCTATAGCTTAAAGAGTTAATTTTTCTATAATTTCATAATTTCCACATGCTAGAATTAAAAGATTCTATGATCTCACACTTCATTTTATTATAGAATCCACCCACAGAGCCAGAAGCAGGCTTCCCCGCGTCCCCTTTGGTGATGTTTGGGAATCACTGCGGCTTTCCTTTCCTTCCGGCTGTTGCCGCTGTTGCCCTCTAGATGGCGCCCAGCCCTCTGAGCAATAGTGCAGGACACCGGCCGGGAGACTGCGCTGCTCCAGAGAGCGTCCAGGGCCAAGTCTGCAGTTGGGCTGCTTCCTCCTGAAATCGAGGTGGGCGTCTTAAAAGCATAGGGAGAATACTTGTGCTTAGCAGGGAGCATTTCGGGATGATGCAAACATTCATGGAAACCATGGAGAGTCTTGGTAAGTGTCATGCCAAAGAAGCACCCTGAAAGAGGGATTGTCATCACTGCTTTGCAAATGAGGAAACGGAGGCGCAGAGAGGTGCGGTGATTGGTTCAGGCCCCGGAGTCAGGCAATGATAGAGCAGCTCTCAAGCTCACCTCTCTTCTAGTCCAGCTTTTCACTGCAGAGGCTGCCTCCACAAGAACACTAGGAAGGGAGTGGGGGATGCAACATGGCCCCTGGCTGCCAGTGCTGCGTTGCGGAGGTCCCGTGGGTCCCAAGGGCTCAGACGAGGCAGCCCCGCTGTGGCCCCAGCTCACCGGCGGGGAGCTCACCAGGACCACTGCAACCTCCTCTCCAGGGGTCTCTCTGCCTTCTGGCTCACTCTTCCAGTTCCTCCTCTGCACCAGTTGGTGACCTCTTTGTGATACAAATCTGACCCCATCACTTATTTCTTAGAATCCTTCAGCAGCTTCCCATTGCCTATGCATTTCAAAATCTCTGCCTTGAAATTTAAGGCTCTGTGGCCATTGACACCCCCCCAAATCTGCTACCTCCTTTCTAATCATACACTTTATCTGTTCTTCAACCACGATCAGCTTTCACCTTTGTATTAGTTTCTTATTGCCACTGTAACAAATTGTTGCAAACTTAGTGGCTTAAAACACAAATTTATTCTTTCATAACACAAATTATTATCTTACAGTTTTGAGGGTCAGAAGGCTGAAATGGGTCTCACTGCACTGAAGTCAGGGTGTCAGCAGGGCTGCATTCCTTTCTGGAGGCTATGGGGAAAACCTGCTTTCTCACCTTATTTAAAACTCTTCGAGGCTACCCGCATTCCTCTACTCATGGCCTTGTCCTTCAATCCTCAAAACCAGCAACTGCCGATGGAGTCTCTCACATTGTATCACTCTGCCTCTCCTGCCCCCCTCGTTTGCTTTAAGGAGACTTGTGATTAGATATTAGATCGCTCCCCCCCCAGAATAATTGAGGCTAATCTCCCTATTTCAGGGCCAGCTGATTAGCAACCCTGATTCCATCTGCAACTTTAATCCCCTCTTGCCATGGAAGGCAATATATTCACAGCTTCTGGTAATTAGGACTTGGTCATCTCTACGGGGACATTATTATGCCTATCATATGTTCTTTGTCCTCTTTGGCCCCCATGCTTTTGCCTAAAATGCCATTTCCCCTTCCACAATTGGAAAACGATTCTTTCTTTAGGATTTAGCTCCAATGTTGCCTCCCTTGTGAATTCTTTCCTGAGAGCAGTTAGACGCTCCTCCCTCTTTTGTGTTCCTACATTACCTTGTGTGTGCATGTGTATGTGTGTGTGTGTGTAACATTTCTCAGACTGTAATTTTACTATTTGTTCTCTTGATCATGAGCTCCTGACAAGAGCAACCTGATCTACTCAGCTCTGTTTACTCTGTACCTGTTTACTGCCTGACACAGTGTTCGTGTTCAAGAAAAGTTTATTGAACAGGAGAAGGAATATAGTGAAAGCTAGAATTTGGGAAGCCACCTATATTTTATTTTTAAATTTAATTTTTCTATTTTAATTACCAATTTTGGAGATCCCTATTCTGGGACTCAGTTTTCCCACCCTGTAGAGTTGATGTCATGAGTTAGAGGAACTTGGTCTCAGTTATGATTAGGCACAGCTGAGAGTGCTTACAGAGTAGCTTTAATGAGGTGGAAGCTTATGTCTTGTTCACATGAAAGTCCAAGGCTGGTAGGGGCTGGACTCTTTGCCCATGAAATAAACCAGGAAGGGCAATTCTAAAGAGATATCCAATAGCAGTGTCATCCTTTCAGCATTAAAGTCATCAGCCTGGTAAATGAGATCTTTCCGAGTTTCCAGATCTTTTACCTGAGGTGGTATGGAGGCAAGGGATGATTAGATTGACATCTAAGAATCTCAACCCTTACCTGCCAATCAAGTGGTGCTCATACAATTGGTCGTGTGCCACCGTCTCTATGATGTGCCCTTTGACTTCAAGGTCCAAGGAGAAACTCTAGGCATCATATCCATGTTTGTCACAGGATGATGGAGGAAGGCAGGCAGGAAAGGACAAAGGATACCCAACAAACAACTGCATCTTCAGAGAGGTTTGTGAAAGTTTCCACTCAACATCCATGTTTGCATCCATTCACTAGAATTAAGCCACATAGCCACACCCAGATGCAAGGGAAGCTGGGGAATATACCCCTATTCTGGGCAGCTAGATTCTATTGCTATGAAACAAGCGGAACATGGATATTGGGGGGGCCCTCTAGCAGCCTCTGCTATAAGCTCTAATTTTCCAAGGATTAAGAAGGCCAAGAGGGACATGCTGGCTTCTTTGATGTATCATGACCCATCCTAAAGAAGTTTAGTAGTAACAGGAATGCCATGAATCTGGAGGAAAAACCTTTCCTTTAAGGCTGAGCGACTTTGATTAGACAGCTATTTGCATATCTACCTTTCTTCCATCCTCTCCATCTTAGCTAATTGATCTGGGATACAGCGCTTGTGTTAAATAACTGAGTTTACAGGTCTTAGAGCTAGTTACAGCCTATAAATTGGGTCACTTTGCATTCTGGCTCATCTGGGACCATCCTTGTTTATGCCTATTGTCCTGTGTAATGATCCAGAATGCCCCTCCCCCTCTCAAAAGTGTCCCAGTTTGAATGACAAATTATATAGTCACCTGCCTATAAACAGTGTAGCATACCGGAAGAGAAGGGGAATGGTGGTTTATATTTGACTCTAAGGAATATAAAATCTAGAATTCAGGATTCTTTTTAATGTTTGGCCAGTGCAAAGGTAGAGGAAAGTGGAGTCAAGATATAAGATATTGGGAATATCAGTCCTCACAGGATGGAGAGCCTCATGAGTGATAACGTCCACAGGCTTTTAGAAATATACATAATGTTCTGTCCATCTGTCTCAAAGACTCTTCTTCAGCATAGCTTTTTATGACCATCCAATCCAAAGTAGACTCCCCCACCCCTGTTTCTTCTTGTCCTCTTACCTGGTTTTGCTTAATAGATAGCACTTTTCAATATTTGAACTTATCTTGTTTCATCATCAGATTGCATATTTATTTTATGTTTCTTCCCATAGCTTCTGCTGCTAAGAATCTAAGCTTCCTATAATAACAGGATTTGTTCTCGCCTTCACTTTTGTGTCCTGCTGTGTAGGGCATATTATATTAATGTATGATTAACATATGGGTGGATGATTGGATGAATGTGGGTGGTTAAGATAGTTTTTTGGAAGGTCAAAAGGTGGAAGAATCAGGAAAAGATTTAGAAGTCACTAAAATTAATACTTATACAATGTTTATGTAAACTTTTTCTGCAATGGACTGGGATGAGCCTTGGTATGATTTCTAAGACATGGGATAGACCACATCGCAATAAAATCCACAAAGGCTTTGCCAGTCAGGAGGGTCAGAGCTTCATGGGGAGGTGCATTCTGGTGGCTGTAACATGTACCACTCATTTTCTGTTCTGCCAGTGCTATTGCATTAGTTTTCTGGGGCGCTATAATGAAGTACAAACTGGGTGGCTCAAAACAACAGAAATTAATTTTCATAGTTCTGAAGGTTAGAAGTCCAAAATCAAGGTGTCTGTGGGGCCATGCTCCTCCTGAGGGCTTTAGGGGACAAGCTTCCCTTGCCTCTTTCTAGCTTTGGTGGTTGTTGGCAATACTTGGTGTTCCGTGGTTTAAAACACGTTGCTGTAATCTCTGCCCCCATCACCATTCTTTCTGTGCATATCTCTGGGATGAAATTTTCCTCTTTTTATAAGGACACCAGTCAATGGAGTGGAGCCTAACCTACTCCAGTATGACCTCTTCTTACTTAGCTTGATTGCGTTTGCAGAAATACTGGTTCCAAATAAGATCACATTTACAAATATCAGGGGTTAGGACTTCAACATATCTTTTATGGGAACACAATTCCACCCATAACAGGTATGGCACTGATGGGATTAAAGAGGTGTGAATCTTTCTTCTTTTTCTTGATCTTCTCCCATCCTAGTAAGGGATCCTAAGCATTTTCAAAATCAGGCTCAATCCATTTGGCCCTGATCAAGTGCACAGACTTTTCATTTTCTCACAAGCCCACTTTCTGGGTTATCAATAAAAAGTAATCCCAAATTCTTTGCCCATGAAAGAAACCAGGAAGAGCAATTCCAAAGAGATATCCAATAACAATGTATCCTCCTAGCATGAAAGTCATCAGCCTGGTAGCTGAGATTTCTCTAAGTTTCCAGGTCTTGTACCTGAGGTGGTATGGAGGTGGGCATGATTGACCTCTAAGAATCTCAGCCTTGCTGGGCACGGTGGCTCATGCCTATAATCCCAGCACTTCGAGAGGCTGAGGCAGGCAGATCATGAGGTCTGGAGTTCGAGACCAGCCTGGCCAACATGGTGAAACCCTGTCTCTACTAAAAATATGAAAAAAATTAGCTGGGTGTGGTGGCGCACACCTGTAATCCCAGCTACTTGGGAGGATGGGGCAGGAGAATTGCTTGAACCTGGGTGGCGGAGGTTGCAGTGAATCGAAATTGCACCACTGCACTCCAGCCTGGGCAACAGAGCTAGATTTTGTCTGTGTGGTTGGTGGGCGGGCGGTGGGGGGGTGGGGAAGAATCTCAGTCTTTGAGCTGCAAATTAAATGTTGTTCATACCATTATGCATGTTATCGTCAAGAAAGAGTCTCCTTTTGGGGGAGAGAGGCAAAGATGTTGAGGAATATGGTGCTGAGATGTCAGGTGACCCAGTTATCCTACTTAAGAGGTGGACTATCTCTCTGAGCCTGGATTTTCTAATCTCTAAAGTGTTCAAATGAACTTCTGTTATTTTCTCCTCAAGTTTGCTATGAAGATTGATTATGAGAATAGACATAAATGAGTTTTAATAACTTCAAGATTCTTCTCTGTGTGTGAGTTGTAAATGTTAAACAGGAGAAAAATGGCCAATGGCTTTTATTTTTTTTTGAAGTGTATTCTTGCACAATTTGTTTTTTAGGGTCTGAGGCTCAGAGTGGTGAAGTCATTATATTAAGGTGGCACAGCACTTAGTTGGCACAGGAGAATCATGCTGCCTCCTGTTTTTCTTCTTGGGTTTTCGGTCTTGGCTGTTTGTCCCCTCCAAGTATGACAACTGAGCTGACATTGTGCTCTTTCTGTGAGCCCTTGTCTCCCACACCTGCCTTCTCCAATACTCTCCCGGGAAAGTGCTAAGGACTAGCAGGAGGCTTTGCTTTCCAGGCAGCAAGGCTGTCGTGAGTTAATGGGAAATCTGTTTGAGGTTTTCTTCATCACAGCGTGAGGGAGGAAGTGGCACGTCTGGAATATGAAGCAGCCTGAGGCTGTGAGCAGGGATCCAAATGCTGCCCAGCCCTAGGGGAGGCAGCCAGGGGCTGAAGCTGCAGCCAGCAGCCAGGACCAACGTGAATGTTCTTGGGGTCACACACCCAAGGCAGAAGATCTCACGTCAATGACTGTGTGTGTGTTCACTGCCTTGTCAGATTTCCTCTGGACTCCTGGGATGCTTCTCTGCTTCTCCATGTGCCCGCAGGTTTGAGAGTTTTCAAAATATTTTCACACTCCGTATTTCATGTAATCCTCACAATAAGCCCACAAGGAAGTTGGCTTAATTCTCCCCATTTTGTAGATGGAGAAACTGAGACCCTGCATGAAGAGGGACTTACTCCAGTCACATGGCAGAGCTGAGAGTATTCAGAGCTTTCTTCGCCACACCACAGATTATGCTACAGCCCATGTGGCTTTCCTGTGAGTGTCCTGCAAGCCAATCAAAAGTAGGCTTCCTTGTCCTGTACAACACCCAGCCTCGTGGCCCAGGAGCCTGCTTTATGGTCGTCTGCTTCGCCTCTCTATCCAGATCAGTGTCCTCAGTTTCCCAGCCTGTGTTAGCCACCCCTCCCCTTCTCACAACCAGGCACCAACCATCTTAAGTAGAAACAGATACAGAATTTTTCTCAACCTGTGTTATTCCTGCTTTTGAAACTAGAGATTAAATTGCCTGAGAACAGATTCTTATCTAATTATGTGATGAGGCATTTTCCCAACATACCTGGTTTATGTCTGAGAACATGGTCAATGGTCAGTAAAGATCTGGAGATGGGCAATAATAGGAATGGCTTTTTATTACATGCTTATAGCAACAGGGGAGACAGATGCTAAGATGCAAGGAAGACTCCAGAGGAGGGGCAATAGTTGAAATCAAGCAAAGAACTGCCTCCTTGTTGTGAATAACCTCCCATGGGTCTAAGAAGGAGCATTCAGGAAAAGCCAGGTGCCTCACTCATGCTGTCATAGTTAATCTTTAGGATCATATAATGAAAATGCTATGATTCCCACTTTAAAGGGGGAAAAACTTAGTGTCAGAGAGGCTAAGAAACTTGGCCAAGGCCTCATGGTTTGAACAGGACAGAATCAGAAGTTAAACTCAGTTCTGTTGGATTTCAAAGTATTTTCCAGGAGAATTTCCTAGGTATCAGTTTAAGAACAATGCCTTGCATATAGTAGGTGCTTAATCAATGTCTACTAAGCAACGTTGACATTATAGCCATTCTTACAAATAAACCTGTGTTTATACTCCCAGCTCCTGACACATACTGAGCCCTCCATAAACTCAAGTTGCAGTTGAGGAAGGCTTAGACTCCAGGGAAAGGCTACAGATGGTGTGGTCCAGGCTTGGACCCAATGCCCATCCTCTTTTCCCTGCAGGGTGCTGCCACAGATTTATAGACAGAGATGGAGCTGAGAAGATGGTACCGGGGGGTTACAGAGGGTTGGGAGGCAGGATTGTATTTAATCTCAGCATTTATATTTCCCCAGAGTGGATCCCACTGCATTTCAGGACCAGTGCAAAGTACTTAATTGAAATCCATAATTCCAGCCCTCATTAATAACCACTCTCGGCAAGCAGAGAGCTCCACGACCATTAATGATGAGCACGATGCAGACGCAGGTCTTCAGAAGGGAACAGCAAGTCTCTGCTTCATTTTACAGTTGATTAGAGTGAGTTAAACTTTGCCCTGCTTGTAAGTTGTATATTAAATATAAGAAGTTGGCAATATGTGAAGTTATCAAAATACCACAGGTGCATTGGCGGGCCTCCAGTCGGCATCGCTCATCCTAAACAGCGTGGTGACCCCGCAGAAATGGGTCTGGGACGCCATGGCACAAGATGGATAATTCGATTGAACCTAATCAGTCCCAGGGAAACAGAAGACCTTCATCAACTGCAGATGCACGAGGATCCTAGTCCGTAGGCGCTCTGGCCACAGCGCCGCCTGCTGGCAGAATCCACCCGGTCCGTGGCTGTGATGGGAAAGATCTCGGGACTCAGTCTTGCGATCCTGGATTCTCTATTACTGATGTGCAGTGTGGCCTTGGGCAAGGTTTCCTCTTTCTCTGGGCTTCTGTTTTGTCATCAGCACAATGAAATAACTAGGCTCCATGATGTCAGACTGTCTTTGATGGGGCATATTGCTCCCCAATCCATTTTTGTGGGAGTGCTGTTCCTGAGACCTTGCCGGGGATCATTGACAGAAAGTGGATAGTTCTTTGCTTTCCCTCAATCATCGCCCACCCTGTGGACTCTTTTCTTCTTTCCCATCTCCCCCCTCCCAGCTGTCATATTCTAGAATCTCTTCACACCCAACTATTTGCATTTTAAAAATATGTTCACGTCCTGGACACTTTGTTCTTGCTCATTTAACCATTTTGGACACCTCCTTCATTCTTTAGACATCATCTCTACCTGGGAGACTTCTATTTGCCCTTCAGTACCCTTCCTAAGTATCCTGTCTGATTGCTTTAATTCTCCTAGGACAGTGAAAAGAGTGTGCAGTCTGGAGTTCAGGTTTGAGTTTTGCTCCTAACACTTATCTGTGACTTTGAGCCAGTCATCAAGCCTTATAGAACCTCAAATTCATTAATAGGTGTTTGCTTATTTGATTGATTGATTTTAAATCTACACATAAAAATTGTATTTATCATGTACATACTTGTATCATGTACATGGTGTTTTGAAATATGTATACATTGTAGAATAGCTAAATTGAACTGATTATCATATGCATTACCTCACATACTTAACATTTTTTTGTGGTGAGACCACTTAAAATCTATTCTGAGTGATTTTCAAAACTACAATACATTGTTATTAACAATAGTTGCTATGGTGTAATAGATCTGAAACATATTCCTCTTGTCTGACTGAAATTTTGTGTCCTTTGAACAACATCTTCCCAATCAATCCCCTTAGCCTCCAGTCATGTTTATGTATTTAGAAAACTCGATACATATTAGAAGATCAAAAATTATCTCATTTCTTGGCATCTAAGACAGAGTTAACTTCTTTTTCTAAACCTGGGGTTGGCAAAATTTTTCTGTAAGGAGCCAGGTGATAAACACTTAGGCATTGTGGTCTATAAGGTCTTGTTACAACAACACAAGTATACCTTTGTAGTGTGAAAGCTGCCATAGACAATATGTAAATGAATGAGTGTGGCTGTGCTCTAATAAAACTTTATTTATAAAGACAGGTAGTGGGCTGGATTTGGCCAGTGGGCCGTCATTTGCCAGCCTCTGCTCTATGACATCTTGGGCGAAGATTCAGCACACTGAATAGCACCTGTTAGCTTCTGTGTCAGTCTCTCCTGCTAGACTGTGCCTTCCTTAATGAGGAATTGCTTTATTGTTCTTTGTATCTCTAGGACCAGACCCATGCATTATATCATTTAATTTTTTCAGCAATACTGTAAGTTAGAAACAGTTATATTCCTAATTTCAGGATGAGAACACAGAGGCACGGAGAGCTAAGTAATTTTGTTGGTAAATGGTGAAAGCAGGCTGGCCCCGCCGTTCAAATTTCAACCATGACTCCACAGTAACTGGGACACGAAGATCTGACAGTCATTGGCTGACTGAGCATTGAAGCCGGTAATGCCATAATTCCCCTCCCCTGCATTTATGGGCCTGGTTTTCAGGACCTAGAAATGGGATTTACCATTGTCCCAAAGCAGCATTTATTGTGCATCTGTCCCTGTTAAATTCCCCCCTGTTAGATTTGGCTTGTCTCTCAGACCTGCTCCAATCTTTTTGGATCTCGATACTTTTGTCTAATGTGCTCGTTCCCTCTATCTTTTGCTTTGGAACAGACCACCCTTTTTTCTGGAGCTGCCCCAGCCAGAGATGACTGTTAAATTAATTTTGCATCAGTGAATAAAGGCCTGGACAGAAATTGGGTTAGAAGTTGTGTTGGTTCTTATGGTGCCTTGCCAAACCCATTTCCTGTGGATTAAGTCCTAAATCCCTATAGTTTAAAAACAAAAATCTGTTAACTTGGCACCTGGAAGACTGCAAGTCCTTGAAATTCTGGTCTAGTCTTTAAACACTCATGGTCCGAGTCAATGGAAGTGGTTGGTTTGATTTTACTGAAGTATAAAATGCAGGCAACAGAAATGGATGTGAATGCTGTCTGTTTTGGTTTCCATGTACTTAGCACTTTTTATGGACAAGATTCTGTGCTAAATACATTATATACCCAGTCTCTTTTAATGTGTCCTGGGGCCCTCTGGGGTATGTGACAGTAGTCTAATTTCACAGATAAGGAAACTGAAGCTCAGAAACTCACCCAAGTTCATAAAGGCATTAAGAAGGGAAGCCAGGACTTGCACCTAAAGCTCTCACTTGAACATCAGTCTACTAGTTCTTGACCTGTGTAGCTCGACTTATATGAGTGAAAGACCAAGTAGCCTGTGCTAATACAATTACTGTGGGAGTGGAAGGGGTCTTGGATTTACTGAATGTCTATTGCATGTCCTGTGCTCTGCCAGCTTAAGGGAAGTTAGGTTTTCTAACGTCTCTACAAGCCAAATTTTTTTTCTTCTCATTTTATAGATTGTGAAATG
This sequence comes from Cebus imitator, assembly GCF_001604975.1. Classification (NCBI taxonomy): domain Eukaryota; kingdom Metazoa; phylum Chordata; class Mammalia; order Primates; family Cebidae; genus Cebus; species Cebus imitator. Next base: position 111,989 of record NW_016107624.1, on the reverse strand, counting down.
GCTACTTGGAGAGGTCACACATTTCCCTCAAGGTCACAGGACTGATAAACAGAGGAGTAACACTGAGTCCAAGGATATCTGACTCCGAAGGCTGACTCTGCTCCTTAGAGTAGAGAACTCTTGCCCTTTGGAGGCACAGGGGATTTTTAAAAATAGAGATATGTGACCCTGACCGCAGCAAATTTCTGATTTAGTTTGGTAGGGGGAGTCAGGGTTGGAGCCCACACATCTGTGTTTTTAAAAACACCCAGCAGATCTTGATGTATAACCAGGGTATGAGCCATGCTCGTTGAGTAAGGGTGGAATTGACTAGGGTAACTTCTAGGTCCTTTACTGCTTCCCAGGAGTCTATTATTACAAGTAATTAGAACAATAATTATTATGTTTAGGGTCAAGAATAAGGATGAAAAAATATAAATGCTTACATCAGAGATTCAGATCACAGAGTTATAATGAGACACAAAGTCTGAAACCAAGGAGGGATGGGGGCCTGGGATTGCTAAAGTCCCAGAGGGGAGGGGAATGAGGGGATAACACTGCAGGCAGCAGCTGAGCATGACACGATGAACTCTGACCTAGACCCACCCATGTGGGTTTAAGCCCTCAGAAGCCAGACAGCCGCAGTCAAAGCCTGCCACCACTCAGCTTTCCATCCCCTCATCTGCAGCATGAGGATGGAGATGGTGTTAGGGAGATGGAGGGGGTGCCGAGCACACAGAGAATGTCGTATGTAGCAGGCTTGCAGTTTCCATTACCAGTTGTTGTATGTGATTGCAGGCCTAAGTTTTCTCTAATTTGAGGATATCCAAAGGCAAGGCTTTTCTACTCTCTGACCAAAAGAAATCAAATGCGCTGACTTGTCCAAGGCAAGGTTGAGCACAAGCTAAGCCCCGAAATGTCACTGTGTTCCTACTATGTGTCTAACCTGGATCTGTTCCCACATTCCTATAAGTGTCAAAGAGAAAGGAATGGAAAGGGCTGTGGGTTTCAAAGCACGAGGTATACCTAATGCTTCCTGGGGCCACCTAGCATAGGGGATGGGAGAGTGGGGATGCTTCAAGGAGGGTGGTAGCCAGCAAGTGTCCAGTCTCACTGCAGGAGCAACAAGCATCGTGCTAACAGCTTCCTATGCATTATTTCATTTAACCCTTTCCCCATACCCTGACCATCTGTGTTTGAGGAAGTCACCTCCCTTCTCTGGGCTTTGGCATTTCCCCCTGTACAAGAACATTTTAAGACTGGGTGGTTCCATTTAAGGTAAGCAGGGGTGCAAGCCTCTTTCATTTTTATGAATCTGTGTACCTTCCAGAGTTAAAAAGTTAAATTAAAAGTAAATGCAAAAGGAAACATAGCAGCTGGTTTCTGAGGTCCCATCCGGTATAAGATGGACAGTGTCTACTGTAGAGCACGACATTTATTAATTCTTCACTGAAAATATTTATCGAGCGAGAATTCTGTAACAAGCACTGTGATGAGCATTGGCTAAACAACGGCACGTAATGACAGGAGCTGGCATTTATTGTCTACTCGCGGTGTGCCAGGCTCAGTGATGAGCTTTTTGCATGTGTGTATTAATATTTAATTCATTCTAAATTCCTAATTATTATCCCAAGTTTACAGATGATGAAACAGATGCAGAGAGGTTAAATGACTTTCTTGAAGTCACATAGCTGTAAGTGGCAGAGTGTGGGTGAATGAGGCAGCCGTCATCCCTGCCCTCAGGGGACTTAGAGTCTACCAAGGGAGACAGAGAAACAGATGGTCAGGACAGTAGGTTGATCAGGCTATAGATGTGCTGATGGACCAGAGGAGCATCTCACCCAGACTTGGGAGCATCAGGGAAGACACTCTAGAGAGTGACATATCAGTAGAAAATAATTATGAATTATCAGTACAATTTTGAGGGCCGTGGGGTGGAGCAGGTGGACTGGATGTGTCTGCCAACCAGAGGGCACAGGATATGAAACCTCGGCAAAAAAAGAACAAAAATGTTCAGTGTGTACTGAGATGTTGGGTCAGGATTACAAATTACAGGGAGCGTTTCAAGATCTGGGGGCAGTGTCTTTAGTCTCTGCCTGATTCCCTGTTGGGACAGGAGTAAAACCGTAAGGTCCCCCAGTTCTCCAAGGGCTCTTGGGTTTTCATTTAGTTTCAGAAGCCCCTTCTAATTACATTAACTCACTTCTATATTGGTTCTGGGCCATTCATAAAACATCAGACAAAAAAAAAAAAAAAAAAAAAAAAAAAGGAATCATCAGTCAAATGAGGAAATTCTTTAACATCAAAATAATTACATAAGAAGTAAACAGAAAATAGGGAAAGCAAAGAAAATGTAAGTTAAAGTAATTATTTATACTAACTTTAGAAAGGTAAGAGAAAATAATAGCATTTACTTTTTTTTTTAATGGCATAAAGAAGGAACAATTACAAAAGAAAACTCTTTGAGAATTAAAATATGATACCCAAAATAAGCAATTTAGTATAGGAGATAAAAGATACAAGTCTTCAAGAAAATAGAATAAAAACAAAAGATAAAGATTAGAACAATAACACCTACATGACTCCTGACTGGCAGCTCAAAGGAACATTAAAAAAATGAATCTCCAGGTATCCCTTGGCCAGAGGAAGGAGGAGCTATTTGTTTTTAATCTCCTTATGCCCAAAGTTTGCCTCCTTTTCTCACTTTTCTATACTGGTACTGAGAACTCCCATTTTCTTAACTGAATATTCTCACATGCATGAATCACAAAAATTAATGTCAATACCACATGGTAAATTTCCCTAACTCTACATATGCAGGTTTTATTCTGGGGGCATCAATAGTCATTGGTTTAGAACTTCCTCCAAAAGCAACAATTAGGTCTCTGTTTAACAGGTGCATATTTATAGAGGCCTATGAACATACAATCATTTTCCTATTTCAGAGGTGTCTGCCTGAACTCCAGATGAGACTTTTTGAATGTCAACAATTTTATCATCTAATCCAAATCAGGCAACTTACTATTTTAAATGCAAGCAAGCATTTTTTTGTAATATCAAGAATTATCCCTAAGCCAGTGGTAATATTTTTTAACCCAATTCAGTAAAAACAGAATCACAAATTTCAATTGAGAATAAAGGTATTGAGAAAAACGTAATTTTTAAATTATATGTATTACTAATCTATTCTGTGCCAATCCCCACACGTGGGGTAGTAAAAAAATTAGTTGTTAATCCTACCCAGTTTAGAACTAAGTTCATATTAGATAATTTAAAAGGCATCTTTTTGTAATGCTAGCCTTTCTTAGAAATAATTCTGTCACATTTCTTGTCTTCTACCCTTCATGATCAGTACTTTCACAAGATGACTCCTGAGCAGCTAGGAAGAAGTGCATAGCTTTTATAATCTTATGGGTGAGGAGAAAAGTAACAGTTACAGGGTTTTGTGTATTCTGGCTCTGTATCCCATTATATTTTCTAACAATGGCCTAACCAAGATATAGCCGATCCCACAAAATGTTCTTACATATGACGTTAACACATTGACATGCCTCCATCAAAATGTGTCATCTGTGTCCCCTTTTCTTTAACCAGAATATGCATTTGAAACTACCTCAACCTATAGAATGTGGTGGAGATGATGCCACATGACTTCCACAGCTAGTTCATATAAGGCAAGATGGCTTCCTCCTGGTTCTCTATTGATGTATGTCCATAGAACCTATCTACAATGTGGTGAGAAAAATTAAGGCACATGTTTCAAAGGTGACATATAGGTTTTCCAAGTGACAGTCCAGCTAGGGCCTTAGCTGACAGCTAACATCAGATGCCAGTCATAGGACTAAAGGAGTCTTAGGAAGATTCAGTCTCCATGCAGGCAAGCAGTCCCTTGCATGGCAAGAGCAACACCATCTTGAAGTGAAATTGCCATAATAACTCCTGCATACCAATGTTCTTACAGAAATGTCAAGAAACAGTACCTGTAGCATAGATAACCCCTCATAAAAATGCTTCTCCAACCTCCCCAGTGGTCAGAGTTTCACAGGAGTGTCTGAGACCTGAGCAGCTGCATATGTCTTACCAAAAGAAGTTTGCTATAAAAAAGGTACTTTCTGGAGGGCAAGTTCAGGGATTCATTTTCTCTCAGTGGCCTAAGATCTCACTTCTGTTCTAAGTCCCTATTAAATGTTTCTCTCTGAGGGAATAAAAATAAAATTTCAGTCTCTAGGATACAAGTGTTCCATCTGAGCCCTAAGAAAGACAATATGAGGCCGGGCGTGGTGGCTCAAGCCTGTAATCCCAGCACTTTGGGAGGCCGAGGCGGGTGGATCACGAGGTCAAGAGATCGAGACCATCCTGGTCAACATGGTGAAACCC
>NW_016107624.1:67119-107591 GCF_001604975.1 Cebus imitator | reverse complement strand
ACATTAACTCACTTCTATATTGGTTCTGGGCCATTCAAACATCAGAAAAAAAAAAAAAAAACAATACCCAATTCCAATAAAGAATCAAATTAGATGTGATTCAGAAGAGGGAATCAAAGACAACTGGATTTTATTTCACAAGGATAAAATAAATTGGCTTCTATAACAGAACAAGCCAGAGCCATTACTGAGTACAAGCCCCTTTTGTAGGAACATTGAGCTATTGGGCTGTAAACCTTGACTGCCTGGAAAGGGCCAGGAAGGAGACTTTCTGGATAGATGAATTGTCTATATAACTGAGGTATTAAGCACTTTGCACTTAACAAAATTGTCTATCCAATTGTCTAGTCTATCCCATACCATTAATCTGAGAGTAATGGCTATCATTCAGCATTTAAAAAATAAAATAAAAGAACACACACTGTTCTTGCAATAGAAACTGCGCTATGATCTATTTTGGTTTGGAATGAATTCTTACATTCTTGGCTCCCATGAAAAACACTCCACCTCTTCCTCTACAAAACACTAATTTTTGTCTGTCTTGTTTTATAGTTGTATACTTCATCTGTTTCCTTTAGGAGACTATGTTCCTCAAAAACAAGGATTCTGTCTTATTTTATTTTTCCTTATATCCTCTGTAGCCCAAAGCATCCTCAGAGACCACTTAGTCAAACTTTTTACTTCCCTGCTGAAAACCCAAGTGCTGTGAGTTAGTGGACCGGCCAGAAGGAAAACCCAGGTCTCCTCATCTCCAGTCCTCTAACTGCTCTTTTTGTTAAGTTCTCGTCCTGCCTGTGTCTGTATCCTCCTGCAAGCCTTATGCATTCTAGAAGACAACGCAGGTTAGACTTCTGCGGTGAAGTCAGTGTAAAGACACTCCAAGCAAGAGTAGGAGGTGCCTGCCTTGGCCTTAAACACCTGAGCTGGTAATGATTTCTTTGGGTTGTGCAGCTGTGGCTGTTTTCCTTGTTTTCCATCTAATGTAGTGATTAAGATCGTGGTAGATGCATCTGCTCTGCTGCTTAGCAGCTGTGTGTCCTTAAGCAAGTTACTCAGGCTTTCTGAGCTTCTGTTTCCTTCTTGGCAAAAAAAGATTGGTTGTGAGCTTCTGTTTCCTTCTTGGCAGAAAAAGATTGGTTGTGAGCTTCTGTTTCCTTCTTGGCAAAAAAAGATTGGTTGTGAGGATTTAATGGGCTGAAGCGTTTAAGTCCTCGGGTGGATCTCTGTCTTTGGAGGTAGCGTCACCGCATTATCTGGATCATGTTGTGAACAGGTGAGATTGTGAGATTACCTAATTCCCAAATAGGTGAGGAGTCACCATATCAAAAAATATGTTGGGAGTCTTGGGACATTATCTAATAATGACTATCCTTCTTACGCCAAACTCTCTGCCCTGGCTTTTCCCCATAGGACATTGGGCTGAGCTGCGGCAGTGATTCCACACAAGCAGGACCCAGGATGACAACTTTTATTATCTAAACATATAACTGGAGGCTTTGGAATTGGGCCAGAGTCAGTGAATTTAAAAGTAAGAAAATATTTTTGAAAAAAATAGAAGTGATTTTTGCTTATGGGCTTTTACATAGATTCCACGGCTTTAACCATTCCAATTCAGTCTGCAACCTGGTAGCAAAGCTGCCCCTATTGCCCAGATGTCCTCCAAGTCACATTGCCCTGACCTGCCCTAGACCCATGGGCCATCCATTTGGAGTCACTATTTCTTACTGATTAAAGGCATAGAATTGGGTCCCAACTCTGCTACTTGCTTGCTGTGTGATCTTGGGGAAATCACTTAACATCTCTAAGACTCAATCTCTTTTTCTATAATGCAGGACTGATAATGTGTATGGCATACAGTGTATGGAAGAATCAGGATAAACCTCCTCCTTTTTTAATTTCTGATAGGGGATAGTTCAGTTTATATTAGTTTACATTAGCCAAAAAAGAGATGAAATGGTCTCTCAAAGAAAAACAAAATTGCAAGTTTCCAAAAAATTATAGATCACTACAAGTTTTGTGGACAGAACATGTTTGCATTATTCAAGTGTCATTAAGGTAGCAAACTAAACTTTTTTAAGAGGAAATTTGTATTTTTAGGTCTAAAAATAAGAACGCAGTGTGGCTAACATGCTAATGTGTATACCCTGGCCCCTTCTTTAAGGAGATTAAAAAACATTACAGATACAATTAAATACTCTCTAATAACATGTAGGCAGGTCTGTACATCACTATCATCATTTTATAGTCATAGGTCTAGAGAGGTTAAATGACTTGCTCAAGGTCACGCAGTAAGTCTAGCTTAAACCTCAGGCCCACTGACTTAGGGATGACCCATTAAAGCACTATACCCTGTCCACCAAATAAAGAACCCCAAGTGAAACACTGATTGTCGAAGAAGGAAAATAGCTATTGAGCTATGGAAGTTGACATTTAGCCAGCCAGAAATCATTAATGTGGCCAGGTTTAAGGAGAGCTCTATTAAACTGTCCATCAAACGCTTTACTCTTAAATGGATTTATTGAGAAAGGGAAAAGACCGGGGTAGAGAGAACACATTAGAGCTGGCTTTTTCTTTTCTGCTGAAAGTTCATGGTGAGTGGCAGGGAAAGAGGATGCCCCTGGAGGAGAAGATTCTTTAGAATAAAAGGAGGAATTTCTTAGGGCTTTGGAGCCAGGGAGAACCAGGTTGGAGTGTTGGTAATTAAACCTATTAGTGTGTCATCAGACACGTTTCTTTTTTTCTCTGAGCATCAGAACAATGTTGTGAGGATCCAATGTCATGATGTAGGTAAAAGGTGGACCCCAGCTCACCATTACTGTATCATGTGTAGTTATTTGATATGATTACTGTTATAGTTAGTGAAAGATATAAGAAGGGAAGGAGTTGAGTCCCAGAAGCTAAACAGGGGAAGACCCAGAGCAGCCAAGCAAGTCAAGCATGTTAACAGGAGAGGAGAGAGAAGGGTGAAAGACTGTAGTCCAGGTTCACTGTCATCATCAGTGAGGTCTGGAAATAGAAAGACAATGTGTGTCCCTGCAGGGAGGAGCAGCCCAGAGATTCAGGAGCGGTGGGGGGAAGTGGATAGCCATAGTTAGAGACAGGCACCTAAAGCTTTCTTTTCAAATTCGGGTACAAATTCTAGCTCCCTTCCTGCACAGAGTGGCAAGAGGATTAAGTTGGATCACTCCCCCTGCATGCTAGCCCCTGTAATATGTGCTGGCAACCCATAAAAACAAGCTGCCCCAAATTGCCATCGCGGTTTTTGTTCCAAACCACTGGCCATAACCCATTGCTTGACAGAGACATCTATTCTGAATTCAGCCCTCTGGGCTGTTATCCTTCATTTCTTCATTCATCAAACATGCCAGAGCACTGATACCCACTACTCTTAAAGGTGCACAGGTAAGACACAGGGGAATCCTTAACCTAGTCTGGAAGCCAGAAGAAGGTGATGTCTGGGCTTGCTCATAGAGAGTGAGTAAGGGCCATATGGGATAGAAGGAAGGAGGAGGTCATTCCAGGAAGAGGGAATAATGAAGCAAGGCCCAGGGGGAATAAATCACTTGGCTACTGTAGACATTCAAGCCATCTGAGGTGACTGAGATGAAAAGAATGGGTTGGAGACAGTTGAGAGAAGGCTTTGGAGAATACATTTGGGTTCAGATTATGGGGGCCCTGTGTACCATGTTAGAAAACTTGGGCTTTCTTCCTGGGGGCAATGGGGAGCCCTAAAAGCATTTGAGAGAGAGACAGAGAGAGAATGTGAATGTGTGTGTGTGTGTGTGTGTGTGTGTGTGTGTGTGATGTGACCAAATGTCTGTTTGGGAAAGAGTAGCCTAGGGCAGTATGTAGCAGAAGGAGAGGGATGGACATAGGGTAGAGACCAGTGAGAAGGCTGCCCCATCCATCCATTATTCTCAGGCCTGGCCCTTTAGGTCTGACACTGGGCACCATGTTTCCTAGATAAGAAATTAACTCTGTTGGTCAAAAGTTCTGGGTCTCAACTCTGTGTATTTCCTTGGGTGGCCATAGCTAATGATGTCATGTGTGAATGGATTCCTGGATCTTCCTGCCTGGGCAAGGAGAGAAACCAGGCAAAATGCCCTGTGCCCTGGAAAAATCCTCCTGAGGATTGTGGAACCACCTTCAAGAAACCAGCTGAGTTCCTGGAGGACTGAAAATCAACAACCTATTCTTGAGGATCTCAGGTCCTGGGCCGGCCTGCCCTCCCCTCCCCTCCCCTCCCTCCCTCCTTCCCTCCCTCCCTCCTTCCCTCCCTCCCTCCTTCCCTCCCTTCCTTCCTTTCTTCCTTCCTTCCTTACTTCCTTCCTTCTTGGTATAGAATAATCAATAGTGCTTAGTCTCTTACATCAAGAGGACTTTTAAAGATTAGAGTCCAGTAGCATGTTGTGACATTGGAGGAAGGGGTCACAAAAAAGGATGAGGATAGTTGTATCAAAATTTGAAAGAGTTTTCTATTGGAAATGATACCTGTATTTCTGATTCTCTGAAGGTAAGCAGATATCCACCAGTCGGAAAAGACAACAGGCATTCTGAGAAAAGGGGGTTGTGTAAGCATAGCCTCAGAGAATGGAAAATCATGGTATGATAAGGACAAAAGAGCTATAGGACATGGTGGTGTGTTGGGGAGACTGAAACCCCAGGGCCTTACATTATGATACAACCAGACTTGCATTCCATTTCTGCGAACCCAGCCATGTGAGCTTGTGCAAGTTACCTGATCTCTCTAAACCCTAGTTTTTTCGTTCATGAAATGGGGGGAAATTATGTTTAATTCATAATGTTATGAGAGGGAATAAATGAGATGGCAATTGAAAAGCATCTAGCATGGTGCTTGTTCAGTAAACAATCACTATTATTATGCTTTAAAAAAAGTTCTCAGGGCCCGAAGGTTGACAATAGAACCTAAGTCAGGTATGGCAAAATGGTTTCACCTTAAATGTCAATTCTCATTGATCAGCACTGGCTGCCTAGAGCAGAGAATTGTGCTGAGACGTCATGTGAGGCTGTGTATGAGATCAGCAGGAGGAAGTGCTGTGATCAATTAATAATGCCTAAGCAGGGGAGGCAATGGGAGTGATGGCATCCATGCCAAGTATTGTCGCCTCTAAAATAATATTGTTTGAGAGCTAGGAGGCCTCTGTATAGATTGATGTGTTATGGGAGAATACATGGACAAGATGTGAGACTTGAGTTAGCCCCTTAAGGATGGTACAGGGGATAGGTAGAGAGGAGGGAGAGACAATCTTACACAGATGAATTTGAGTTTCATTTTGTTGGCAACATAATATTCTATTTTGGGGCCCCAGCAACACAAACCAAAGTTTTAGAAACGCATGCCTTATTGACTGACTGAAAAAACAAATGTATGTCCTCTTCCTTGGCAATGCAGGGGCCGCTTGAGCAACATCTAAGTGAGGGGGCAAAAGGTGCGTGCTTCATTTAGCAAACCCCCAGGTCTCTGGTAACTTTCCGGAATGCTAAGCTGTTTATTTTGGGAGTCTTTAAGCTTAGTCAGTTGGTATTTAGAGGCAGCTAAGAATTTTGGATTTCACTCTCATTCCAATAGAAGAAAGAAAAACTTAAATGCCTTCCAAATACTGGTAAGTCAAATGAGGACAGCCTGGCTCCAATCTGGTCTCCTCCCCCACTCCCTACCCCCTCTCATAAACTCGCAGAGAAACAGAATGAAAAGAAAAAAAAATTGACATAATAAATGCACCAAGCCACAAGTTAAAACTTCCTCTGGAGAACGCTAGACAACGAGACTCCCTTCACATTAGCTGATGCAAAAAAGCATCCATCAGTATTTGTGAACGGCCACGCAAGAGGGGAGGGGCCGGGAGAGCCAGTGGGGTCAATTTCTAGCTGGAAACTGCGTAAGGGTGTCTCCTCTGTCCTTCGTGTGGGGCTGTGACACAAGCCTTTAAAAAGCTTCCATTAGCAATGTAATTGATCTTCTGATGGGAAGCAATAAGAAATCCTGCAAAAAAAAAATATGTGATTACAATGTACAAAAGCAGACACATATTAAGTAGCAGGTTTAATGTTTACTGTCACAACCATCTATAAACCATGCTTAGATAAAACTTTCATTATTTCTTTGTACCTGTCCTTAGTTCATGAGTCTCTATCTCTGCCAGGGGCAGGAAACTTAATCTTGTACATTCAAATAACTCAGCAACTTTCAGTGTTCAATGTGACTGATTTGGGATTTAAATGTAGGCAGGTTAAAATTCTATTTCCTTCCTTTTTCTCTTCTTCCCAAAATGGAAGGGGTGAACTAACTTCCAGTGGCCTTGACTTTGGCAACCTGGTATTGGCAGAAGGGCATTCGGTCCTTGTGCAGCTCCACGAGGTGACCTGTCCCTTCACAGGTCATTGGGCTCTCTCTAGAAGCATTGATTGCTGTTGGTGGCTTCTCCCTAGCCCATGGTTGTCAGATCCTCACACCTCCTTTCCTGCATCCTGACTTAACATCTCTTCGGCTGTGTACATCTTCTGCACCACCAGCTCATCTCAGCATCCCCTGGGGTTATGTGGGGTTTATGAATCTGTCCCTGGCTCATCCATCTAGATGTCTCTCTGAGCCATGGCTGCTGACTTCTGCAGGGACACCATTTCCAAGGCAACTGTCCCCCTGCTCTGTAATCTCTCAAGCTCACCTGGGTTCCCATCATCCTACCCTGAGTAGATTGTGTGACTTGCCCCAAGGTTTTGCCCCTCCTGATATACCTATAATTTGCATGAGACTTTGAAATTCTTTCTACGAAGGCAGGACGTATTGCCTCCTCACTGCTACCTACTCTCACCCTGCTTGACTTTGAGCTCAACCATGTGATTTGCTTTGATCAATAGAGTGAGGCAAAATGGCAGGTCATTTCCAAGCTGAGGTCTTCTTAGGCTTTCTCCATTTTCTTTTGCTGTCTGTTCCTCTGCCATCACCAAGAAAACATTCCTTAGCATTCTCCTCTGGTCCAAGGTGGAAAAGAGATACACAGAGTAGAACCCAGCCAAGCCCAGACTAAACAAATGTACTCCCAGCTGACTTGTAGATGGATGAGAATACAAGCTTATTATAGTATATGTCATTAAGACTTTATTATGCAGCATTTTTATGGCGAAAAGTAACTGATACGCTCGAACACCCAGAACTTAGCTCAGGACACTGGAAACTTGGGGCCCTAAGATGTGGTGTTTCTCCTCTGCTGTTCCTTTTCTTATCTTATCAAATTTTGATCTCCTTTCTCGATGGAGGGAAAACTTCTCTTTAAGTGCCACCTATTTTTCTTTCCCTGACTATGATTTATGCTTTCAATTTGATGTTCCAGGTCCTTCAGGTTTTAGGTTTTGAGGAGTAAAGTGATGGTTATGGACATCAAAAGGTCCTATTCCCTCTCTCAAAAGGCCTAGTTTTTGTTCACATTGGCTTTTGAATCTGTAGTCTCGGTTTTGTGGTAAGAAAACAAATCCACTGAGAGAGACAAATGACTGTGTTCTTGGTGGTATCTGCTTTTCTTTGGAGGTCATTGTATTCAGAAAAGTACAGTCTCTATTTTTCCAAATAGTCTGAACTATGGGAGAGGTAAGAGGTACATGATGAGTATGAGAGAGTTGCAAGAACTGGCCACTTGCTTTTTCAGATCAGTATTGTAACACAGATGTGAATGCACGTGGGGCCAGCATTATCATCTCTACTGCCTGCATTCATTGAGCACTTACTGCATGAATGCGATGTGGCAGACACTTTTTTTTGTTGTTGCTGTAAAATACACACGACATAGAATTTGCCATTTTAACCATTTTTAACTGCATAGTTCTGTGGCAATAAGTATATTCACATCCTTGTGCAACCATTTAAGTGTTTTTAGACATTTTTCCGTTTGTCATAATGCCCTTACATGGTATTATTATTCTTAGCATGCAGGTGAGATGCAGAGGCTGAGAAGTTAAGTGATGTGCCAAGGTCCCACAACTATTGTCTGGCAAATCAAGAACTCATCTCTGCCTTGTAGCATTTCTGGACTGTGAGGGAATCTTAGGGAACATCTATTTCGGTTGTTTTCAAACGTATTTTTATGAGCTGCTCAATTCTTTTTATAAGTACAATTTCACACAGAAGCTTGTGGTCACAAGCGTTCCTGGCCTCAGGCTTTACATATCCTCTGCATACCTGGGTCCCTGGCCCATGCACCTGTGCAGTGCCCTTCCACCATGGGTGACTGGTCCCATCCCTTGACCCTGAGTTTCCCAGAGCCACGTGATTTGTCGATAGGATGTTAGCAGAAGCAACACAGACAGAGGCTTGAAAAAAAGTGCTTGCACCATTGGGCTTGCACTTTCGTGCGTCTGCCGTTGCTGTGGGAAGGATGGTGCCTGCCTTCTCCCGATGGTTCTAGGAGGAGGATGGGAGACACATGGAACAGGGCCAAACTGCTCCAGCCAAACCCAGCTCAGGCCAGTCAACTCCATCCTACTGTTACAGAATATTCAGGGGACTGGAGAGACCAAAGGGTAAAACAGGAGGATTTTATTAAGGTGGCCACTTGCTCAGAGGATTAGCATTCCAAGTCTGAGAGCTGGAGAAAGACAATGTGGTACTTTTGTACATTCAGGATGATGTAGCAGCTAACAGGTTTACAGAAGTTAAAATAAAGAACAGTTAATTAATTTGCAACATGTCTCGTGGTGTATGTTACATTTGAAAAATAGTATTTTGAGAAATGCATTGTACTTTTTTTGGGTGTTATTTTGCCCTGTGACCTTGCAGCTGATTAGCAAGAAAAACAGGAGTCTTGAGATGCCTGGGAACTTTGCTGAGAATGTGGTAAGAATAGATAAGGAGGTTTTACAGGGAGTTAGTTAATTTTAAGCAGAGCTGGGGGTTAGGTTTTATATTAAACAGCACACAACACTGCAAAATTTACTTTATTATATAGCAAATGCAAATTATAAGGTTTTGTCTTTACTATTATTGCTATTATTTAATTCCCTCTTCTCTACCAGCTTTACCCCATGATGATGAGTGTCTGTGGCCAAGACACAAACTGCCCATTCCAGGACAGCTGACCCATGCAGATGTGAGAGACAAGTGTTCATTGCTGAAGTCACTGAGGTTTGTGGGATTTCGTAAAATAGCAACTTTGTGGCAATAGTTAACTGATACAAACCTCCACCCCCCAAAAAAACAATGAGAATGGAGCTTCTCTTACTGAAGCAGTGGAAGGGAAGCCTGGAGTCTGAGCCACTGGTGCTCCTGCATCTTCTGTGGCTGGCTGCGAGGCCATATGTTAGCACCAGGTTCCATGGAATACGCTTTGACAAACCATTGCTCAATTCCATACCATCTGTCTGGGTCTCATTTCTTTCCCTTCTTTTTCTCCCTGATGAAATCTTTGAATTCTCTCTACAGCATCTCTGTCACGCTTTCTCAGCTTGAATACCTCCGTCACAGGGAGCTCCCTCTCTTCTAAGACAGTGAGTTCCACTTTGGAAAGCTCTGGTGGTTGGACAATGATTCCTTATTTGCCGGGGAGCTCAGGAATACAGCAGAAGAATGGGGCAGAAGATGGTGGGAAAGAGACGGTTTCTGGTTGAGCTTCTACTGAAGAAATAGCTGACATCTTTGTCCTCAGATTCTTCTCTTCCGGGATAAGTGGATTATGGCACGCACACCTCATAAGCAGGCCCAACCACCCACTTTTTATAATAATTACAGCGAGCACATACTAGGAGTCAGACACAGTGCTAAGGATGTCAGATGGGTGATCTGTGATTCTTTGAGATAGGCATTATTATTAGTCTAATTTTGCTAATGGGAAAACTCAATCTTGGAGATAGTGAATAACTTGGCCATGATCTTGCAGCTGGTCAGTGGTGGAGGTGATCTTTGAACTCAGGTTTGTTTACTCTGTAACTGGTGTTCATAGGAACTGCATATTAATAATAACAACAATAAGAGAAGCAATAGCACCTGCAATCACCATATGGTGACTATTCATAACTAATTTTATCAATTCCTTTAGGGTTAAGCCTTGTTCTAAGAGCTCTTGTGGACTAACTTACTTAATCTTCACAAAGAAACCTGGAAGGAAGGTGATTTCCCCACATTTTTAGAGGATTTTTAATAAACTGGCATTTAACAAACTGTAATCCTTCTCCAACCTCAGCATTTTTATCACGTAGAGTGAATACTTCCTTATTTGAAATAGTGAGTTCTCTGTCATAGAAGGTATTTGAATTAGGCCTGGAAGAATGGTTTTTAGGGGTGTATGGATGCTTTTTAGGAGTGTACTGGGCAGTGGAACCTACTAGTGACCACTATGGTATCTTCTCCACTCTGACATACCTCCGCAGCCCCTCCCTACCCCTCCCAGATGCCTCCTCAACCCAACCCCCATTTCTATCACCATCACTTCCATGTTCGTGAGCAGGAAAGAAGGAACCTCTTTCACTTACTGGGGTTCTACTACAAGCTGGATCCTGAACTAGATCTTGTATATCATTACTTTATTTCAAGCTCACCCCAACCTACAGAGAACCCTGATATTTCCCTCTGTAGTGTTTGCTGCCATTTATTTGTTTGCTTGACAGCTGTCTTGCCCCTAGACCACTATCTTGGGGAAGACAGGAACTATGCTTATTTTATTCCTCTCTATGATGAGTGCACTTTGGAATTCCTCACTGAAGCAATGAATGAAACCCCGGCTTGCAGAGGCATGACCAACTTCAAAGGTAGCCACACAATGGATAAGAGCAAGGCTCTGAAGCCAGACTGCCTGAGTTCAAATCCCAGCCCTGCTACTTACTAGCTCTGTGGAATTTGGCAAGTGATCAGCTTCTCCGTGCCTTAGGTTTCTGCATATTTATAAGAAGAATCACATTTTTACTGTACCAAGGAAGTCAAGCACAGTGGTAAAAGTAGAAATTCAGGAGACATACTGCTCAGGTTCCTATTCTAGCCCTGTCCCCAACTCCTAGGGAATCTGAGACAAAGCATGCATGTGCCTCTGTTTCTCCCCTGAAAAGTTAACAGAGATAATAATAGCTTTTCTCTAACAGAGCTGTTGCAGGGACTAAATGAGCCAAGACTTGTAAAGAGCTCAGAACAGGTTCTGATGCAGAGTAAATAAACATGGCAGACTCAAGGCCATCTGACTAGTTAGCAAGCTCGTCAAAATTTGAGTCCAAGTTCACCTCCAAGTTCATTGCTCTTTAGAACACCCCCGAAGTTTTGAGATATGCTCTTTGCTTTAGTTACTTTCTTTCAGCACCTCTAAGAGAGCAGACCCTTTCCTCACACTATTTCTCCAATCGACATCTTGACATACACGAAACATTTTCTACTTCGCTAGAGACAAACATATTTTCCGCCCGGGGAGGAAGTGGAGCCTGCTTCTAGAAGGGAGTGAAAAGAGTCATCAAAAAACAGAGACCAGCAAAGGAAGATGCAAAAATAATTAAAGTATGAAACGTGCTGCCGTCTTTGCAGATTTTAATTTTGCATTTGCCTAAGGGGAGAGGGGTGGCAGACGATCACTTTCTCATACTGATACACATTTTGATAACGACTTATCACATTGTGATAAAGACTTAGAAAAATTGACAGATTAAATTGGAATAAGAGCTTTGGATGTTTGCATCCTGTGAGCAAGGAGAAGGGGTGAATATACAGAGAGGCTCCACAGGGTTCCCAGCCTCTCCTTGCATCACATGACAAAGCAACTCAAGTGCTTTGGGTCTGCCATAGGGCTCTTCCAGCTGTGTGGCAGGGTCCAGGTTTAGTGATGAAGATGTAGAGTCTGGAAGGGATAAAACTTCCTGTAATCGGTAGATAAGTTATTGGTTTGGCAGAGCTGGGATTAGAACTTCTGTCTTCTGATCCCTGGTCCATTGTTCGTCTCAGCCATCATTCATTCATTCAGCCATTCATCTATTCATTTCTTTAATCACTGTGTATTAATGGTTCTGTACTGGGCATCAAGCACTCAGTGTGAAGGGAACAGGATTGAGACCAACAAGGAGCAATGACAGCTCATGTTTCTTTTTATTTTATTTCACTTTTTCTTTTTCTACTGAGGACTGTTGTTCTTTCTAGCTCTTTCCATTTCTTTGTCTCATGTGAACATCAGGCCAGGTAGACAGAAGTTGGTTGGGCTTTTCACCCTGTGTCCTCATCTACCAATCAAGCCTTAATAGAGTCCTTTGCCCATGACTTGGTGACATATTTTCCCTTCCTGAGTGCTGGGAGAAGACAAGACGGCACCACCACCACCCTCAGGGACTTGAGGCCACTTGTTTCAGATTCAGGGAGTATAGCATCCCCTGGTATTAATGAACTTCTTGAGTTAAATAGGGCATTTGTAAAAGCTCAGAGGGCCAAGTTCCGAGGAGAAATGGATGTGGATATCTTTGACTGTTGTGTCATTTATTTGAACAGCACATATTTATCAGGCAGCTACTATATATGCCAGTGCCTGTGCTAGGTGGCTAAGGTGTAATCTTTAGAAGCTCCTGAACTGTAGGGAGAGGTGTTCTCAACAGACAATAGTAAACAGGTCTCAAGAAGCAAAAGATGGTCTTATCTGTCCGTTCAGAGCTAACAGGGTATTATTTTTAGAGTCAGCTGGACTCCAAAACCCAGTTTCTCTGATGAAGACCTGTGTGTCACTCACTCTCTATGAATCCCAGTTTCCTGTTCTATAAAATAAGGTGATAATACCTAACCCACTGGGTGGTTGTGAGAAATCACATGAGATAATGTTTGTGAAGCATCTGGAACACAGTTGGCTTTGTCAATATCGATTTCTTTTCCCTTTCCTCCTGGGGCATGCACTTGTTTCATGCCTGTGAACTGAACCAGGCCTCTTGCCAATCAGATGGCCAGGTCCTCAGGGACAGGGGGAAGTATTGCCACTGACCTAAGCACCTCATCCACAGAGTGAGGTTAATCAGGCCTCCTTTCCAGGATTATTGTGAGTGCAGCCAGGGTTGGTACTTGCCTTGATGGTGAGCACCAAATGTATCCACCAATGCAAACTGGGGATCCCAGAATCAGGCACTAAGTGGACATAGCTTTTGGCTGGAGTTATGTGTGTGAGAGAAGTGGAAACACTCAAGCGATTTAAAAAAACAAAAAGGAATTTATTTTAAAAACATACATGGAGCTAAAATGCGGGAATGGGGTCTCATGGGAATCATCAAAGAACCAGGACCCAAGAATGGGACCAGGTTGCAGGGAGCCTGGAGTGGAGAGCAGTGGAGGATGTGCAGTGACTCCTGGAAGTCTTGCAGGAGTTCAGGGCTCCCTTAGTGTGGCTTCCAAGGTCCTGCAGAACATGTTCCTCTCCTGCCTGCTTCCCCAGCCTCAAATCTGACTCGTATTCTTTATCAGATTCTGCCCCTGCCCACAGCTGCCCTGCAGTTCCTAAGTGCCCATCTCTTCTGCCCCTGTTTCCTGCATTTGTGTCCCTGCCTGGACATTCTTGCCTCCTCTTGTCACCAGGAAAACCCCTGTCCCCTTTTTTCAAGAGCTGGTTTCATTGTCATTTTATTCATGAGGCCTCCTTGGCCCCCTAGTACAATTTAAGTAGCCTGTGATTCTCTCTCTCAAGGCTCTCTTTCTGTAGCTATATATTTACTGGTGTAACTATTTGTTCAACATCTGTCATTTCCCACTAGACTGCCAATTATGTGATGACAAGGACTGATCTGTTCTGCTATTTACTGTACCCCAGTGCCTGGCACAGTGCTTGGCAATGGGAGGCGGTCCATAAATATTTATTGAATGAATGAAGGAAGGGCCATTTCTTTACTCCAATAACCCGCCATTCATATGCCTCAAGCTACACTCCACTTATGAGCTGCATTCTGCTACTGTTTGTTTTTCTCTGCTTCTGGACTTTCTGGGTTGTTTTTTTCCATACTGAAATTTGCTGCTGGCCCCTCACAGCCTCCAAAACCCCCTTCCTCACCTTTCAGCTGCAGCTTTTAACACCAACTGGCAATCTTTTTATGTTTCTCAGTTCAAATTGCCTAGAGAAGAAATGTGACTGGTCCAGCTCACCTTGTCAGATGAGATCGTAGGGTTGATTCTGTGATGGACAGCCAGTCTATGGATCAGTTGCCTTTGGGGCAGGTGTCCACATAACCCCATATAACCCTGTACTGTCCACATAGTCACTGGCCACATGGGGCTATTAAACACTTGAAATGTGGCTAGTGCCACAGGTAGAAGTGATACCATTTCTACATAGTGGTTAAATGAAATATGTTATTAAAATTAATTTTCCTTGTCTTTTACCTTTTTTAATGTGTCTACTGGAAAATCTAAGTCACACATGAGGCTCATTGGACAGTGTCGAGGTAGTCATTCCTAGAGAGTGGGGGTAGGGAGCCAGATAACATGTTGTAAAACAGGAGCCACCTGAATGGCAGGAGCTGTGTTTAGGGAAGCTTCCTTTAGAAGGGGGCACTGGAGAACATCTGTTATATTTTGACTACTGCAGTTGTTAGAGTTCATTCAAGTGTATTTATTATGTATTTTCACAGTTAGTATTAAACATTGTATCCTATTGTATTAGTTATCTATTGCTGTATAACAGCATCAGGATAAATTTGGCGTTCTAAAGCAACAGACACTTGTTAATTCACAGTTTCTGTGGGCCAGGAATTCAGGCATGACTTATCTGGGTCCTTTGCTGTAGGGACTTATAAGGCTGAAATCAAGGTGTTGGTTGGGGCTGTTCGCTCGTTGTGCTTGTTGACTGGGTAGTTTTAGGTGGTTGTGAGCTTACTTGGTTTTGGCAGGATTTAGTTTCTTGCAGCTGTGATACTGACGACAGATTTTTGCTGGCTGCTGGATGGTGCCTTGCCACGTGAGCCTCCCAACATGGCCACTTGTTTTATCAAAGGCAGCAAGGGGGAGAGTTTTCTGGCAAGACTGATGTTACAATCTCATGGAACAAATAGCAGAAATAACATCCCATCACCTCTGTCCTATTGGGTAAAAGCAAGTAACAGCTCCTGCCTACATGCAAGGGGAGGGAACCACATGAGGGAGTGAATGTCAGGTGACATGGGTGGCTCTTGAGCATCCGGCCACCACATTATATAATGCTTACTTTGGAGCTGGGACTATAGACATAGGCCACCATATGTCCCAGATATAAGAAATTATATTAGGAATCATTGGCTTCAGTTACCCCACAAGGAAACTGAGGTCCAGTGTCTTCATCCATTCGGAAGACTACAGCAAAATGCTATAGACTGGATTGTTTATAAACAAGAGTCATTTATTTCTCACAGCTCTGGAGGCTGTGACATCAATATCAAGGCATTGGTAGATTCTGTGTCTAGTGAAGGCCCATGTTTTGGCTCATGATGCCTCCTACTAGCTGTGATTTCACATAGTGGAAGGGGTGAATGAGCTCCCTTGGGTGTATTTTGTAAGGGCACGAATCCCATTCATGAGGGATCTGCCTTCCTGATCTAATCACCTCCCCCCACCTAATACCATCACCTTGGGGGTTAGGATTTAACATATGAATTTGTGCAGGAGGGCACACACATTCAGACCATAGCACCCAGAGGAGGGAATGGGGCTGCAAAGATGTCACACGTAGTGTCAGCAGTGGGGTTGGAATGTGAAACTCCCCACTCTACATCCCACCAGCTCCAGCAGCAAGTAGTGGAATTGAAGCAATTAAATTTGTTCTTCACAGAGAAAAGGTGGTAAATTCTGTAGATTGGGAGAAAAAGCTGATGGCAGATTGGCCCTCCTTAGGGGTGCAATGGCTTTGAATGGGTCTCTCTCATTGGTTGAACATCTTGTGTCCTGGTCGTGGCAAGAAGACAGGCAGAAAATGCCCTGCTGATTGTGGCCATTAATGGCCTGGGGGCTTCCCAGGCAAGTTGGAGGCTGGCTTTCAGAGGCCCAGCAGGATCTCTGGTAGCCACAGTTGGTTCTGCTTCCAATTTCTCAGCTGACCAGCTGGAGACATGGCATCTCTCTTGCTTCTAGAACACTGTGAGGCGATACTCAACCACATGCAGAAGCTTGTCAGTTGGGAGTGTGGGTACACATAGCCCTAAAAGGTGCAGAATATCATCCTTGAATTTAAGAGTGTGGGAAGTCCTTTAGAGCTAACAGAAATGTTATCAATCTATCTGTTTATTCATTCATTTATTTAAAAAACATAGTGATGTAGTTTTGATGGCCAAGAAAAATTCAATTTATTCTTTTCGAAGAGGTATGGGGCTTAACAATTTTCTGTAATATTATACTTTTCCTGCTAAAATGTAATTTAGTCATAATACAGAATTGTTTTTATAGAAAAGCTTTGCTTGTTAAAAAAAATCTTTTTATTGAACTATAATCGATATATAAAGCTACAAATTTGATGTAATTTGATGAATTTAAATATATGTATTTATATACCCAGAAAACAATCACCATGATCAAGACAGTAGACATATCCATCATCTCTAGAAGTTTCCTTATGCCCTTTGTTTTCTGTGCATTTGTTTTTTGTTTCATGCATAGTAAGAGCACTTAACATAGAATCTACCCTTTTGAATTTTAAGTGCACAATACACTATTATTGACTCTAGGCATTATTTTGTATGGCAGATCTCTGGAGCGCATTCATCTTGTATAACTGTGACTTCATATCCACTGAAAGCAACTCCTCATTTCCACTGATGAGAGGTGACAACTGATATTGACCTCATGTTTACAGAGCACTTGGCAGTCACACACCTCACAACCCCATATTTTGAATGACAAAGCTGAGCCTTAGGGAATGAGCTAAGTGATTTGTAGAACCAGGTCTCAAATCCATAGCTTTAGGGTCAACCTTCTCTCCATCCCACCATCTTTTTGCAGGACAGGAGAACATCTGAACATCTAGTGTTAAAGATAGTAGGAGCTTATATTGCATGTTTGTTGTGGAGCACATGCTGTTTTATGCACTTCCTATGGACTAGCTCATTTAATCCTCACCATAATCCTGACGGGTAGAAATGATCATCACTGGCACTTCACAGAAAGGAAACTGAGGCTCTGGGAGGTTAAGGCACCTGTAAAGGTCACACAGCTTATGGGTAGGAGAGGAGAAATTTGAGCAGACTACAAACTTAACCACTGTGCATACTGGCTCAGCGTGGCGCAGTCTCCATTTGCCATATGGAGAAACTGAGGCCTGGAAAAGTGAAGTGGCTGGATCAAACCTGGAACTCAGGTGTCCTGTTTCCCAGGCCAGCAGGTTTTCCCTTTGCCAGCTTCATCTTTCAGAGCTAATGGCCTTTAAACGTTCCTGGGTGTTCTGCCCCTCCACAGGAAGGAGGCAAGATAATTAAAATCTATCTTTCCTACCTTTGTCTTCCTTTCAACACGTTGTAAACTATTTTTTCCTAACATTTTAGCCATTTCCAGCTGCTCATTTGGATAAGATCTGGTACCCTGGGGTTTCTGTGATGAGCAACATCACAACCCTGTCCCCTCCCATGGGAAGCCAAGGAAGGGGACAGGGAGGACAGGGAACATTTCCCATTAAATTGGCCTCCTGCAATCTCTGGAGTTTAATCTTTACTTGAAAGCGTTTTTGATCAGCTGGCAGGCTGCTCCCTCCTTCCTGCCCACCCCTGTTTTTGGGCCCAGCACCCTTTCTCTCCCCTGCATTCAAAGTTATGTGTGATTAGAGGTAGCGGGTGGGGTGGAATGAGTGGCCGTTCTTTTATCTCCATCTTCCAGCTGCCTTTCTGACCAGACAGAAGTGCTAACTTCAGTATCTTTTGTAGAAGCTTAGGATCAGCTGCTATATTGAGATCTGACCTGGTGTCTGCATTTCAAAAGCATCCTCTGCCCAGTGCTCACAGCAGGAGCCTCCTCCTTCCTTCCTCCTTCCTCATGTCTCCTCCTTCTTCCACCCCCTCATTCCCTTCTCACCTCTGACCTTGCCTTCTCTTCTCTGCTCTTACACCTTTTTCCGTGACTGTTTCTGTATTGTCCTTTTATGCTTTGGAATGAATCACTAATATAGTTTTCCTGCCAAGCAAAGCAAGGTCTGATATCCTTCTAAATGGTCCAGGATTTGCAGGGAAAATAATGTCTCAATGTTCTGAAGGCCTCATTATATATTCATTTGGTGGAATGCAGGTTTACAGAGAGAGGGAGACCGTTTGCTTTCTCCATAAATGAATTCTTGGCAAGGCAGTATCCATCCAGAATTGAAAGTATCCTCAGGTCCTCTTTTCCCCAGGGGAGTTATGAGGCACCATTATTCCAATAAACCAAATGTATGTTCACATCTATGGAGTAGAAAAACTCTGGACTGGGAAAAGCTGGCCATATCCTTGGTGCCTGCCAGACCTAGGTGTGAGATTTGGTCCTGCCTTCTTGCTCTGTGGACTTGGGTAGCAGGCTCCTAACCTCTCTGAACCAGCATAGTGGGGATAATAATGATACTTACTGCCTAGGTTTACTCTGGGGATTCTATTAGATGATACCTAAAAAGTTTCACTGGATCAGGGAAAATGCTCAGCAAATTTCAGTTTTATCTCCCTTTCCTTGGGATCATTTACAGGGAAGACTTATTTATTTATTTATTTTTTGGTTTTGGAATCCAATACTTTGCCCACTGACCCCCATTTTGAGAGATACCACAATGTTGGGAAGGACAATGGCTTGGGCTACTTTTTTGAGACTTTGTTTCCTCATCTGTAAAATAAAGATAATTCTGGCTTTGATTGTGGTAAAAACTCCATGGCAATATAATCAATGCACTCTAAGAACAAATCCATTTCAAATAGTCATGTCATGTTAAGGAAAACATACCTATAGTACTTCCAGTTTTTAAAACATTTTTCATAAACCCACCTTATTTTATCTAAGTATCAGAAGAAAACCCATCTTCAAGGCTTCTGCTAATTATAAACCATTTCTATGTATTTATTAAAACAGGCCCCACAGACGTTTCTGTGCCATGCCGCCATGCTCTATGAGTCTAATCCATGCTACTGTATACTTTAAAAAGTAACCTCCCATATTTCTCTATATTACTTTATTGTGCAAACGTTTCACTCATTTAGATCTTCTCTATACACACATATACATAAACACATAGAAAGATGCCCATTGAAATTTTAAATTTTTTGCTAGAGAAAAATAAGAAAGTCTAGCTTGTTTCTCATTCAAGCATACTTAGAGGAGGAAAGGGAGCTGAGGATACCCATAGCAATGGGAGGCCCCAGTGACTCAAATACCTCTTCATCCCCAGGTTGATGTTTGAAATTCTGCCATCGGAACTACATCATTTAGCTTATGGCTTGGATTCCCTATATGAACACAGCTGTCCTTGGCAACCTACACTGTTATTAGTCATTCCTACCTTATTTATGCATTGTCTAAAAAAAGCTGAATTGGAATGAGGGATGTTGAGAGTGAGGGCATAGGGTATATTTGGGAACAGAGGAGGAAACAGTAACAAGAACAGGAAAATGACTTCAGAAGCTTGATGTTTTTGAAGCTTTGCTCATGTTTGATTGGACCATCTTTCTTACTCTCTTTATCTTTACTGTGTTAGTCCAGGACCTGCTGTCCTTTACCTGGATGGCTGCAGTGTCCTCCTTGCTGGACTCCTTATCTCCAGAATCAACAGCACTGTCACCAGCATGGTCTTTCTAAAACCCACATCAGTTTATGAGAGATTAGAACCATTTTTGTCTTTAATGCAGACTTGACTGGTACATGATCTCTCTGGGCTCTCCATTTCTGATAAACTGGGAGTCTAGGTTCTTAATATCCCTTGGGAGGGCGCCATTCACCATAGTGTTTCTTCCCTGTGTAAGAGAAAGGAGAGATTTAAGCTGAACATTCTTCAGGCCCCAGCCATCAGCTACTGCTGTGCCATCTCAATTTCCTGTGTTTCAGAGGCTCCTATCTGCAGTTCTTCATAGCCACCTGGTGTTCTTCATCTCCTTCAGAGCTGCTGACTCAGGTGTATGCCCTGTGTGAGCATGAATTTACTGTGAAATCTGTCTCCATCATCTCCTGTGACTGCTGAGTCCATTTGTGTGTGGAAAGGGTGAGGGCCTTTGTCTCTGCTATTCAGCACCACATATTTTAGAGGGAAAAACAGGAACAGGTGGATGATTAAATAAACATGTTGCTAGGGGTCAAGGTAACACAAACAAAAATTTGGTATCTATTGGGACCTATTAAAGAGCTCTCAATTTGCTGTCAAGATTCTCATCTTGGCTCTGTCCCTGAATTTATAGGACAAATCACTGCCCCTTGCTGGACCTTGGTGTTGGTGTCCTGTTCTTTAGGGATGGGAGGATGCATTGATTTGATGAACTTTAAATCCAAACTGTGCATTGCTAAATCCTCAGCACACCATATTTCACAGGTTGGCTTTTTTCCCTCACATTTTAACATTTCTGAAATTGATTTGCATCTCACAATCAATGGCATGTCATAGTTTAATTGGCAACATTTCTTCTTTGTTGGTGATGCACAAAATTATAGCATGTCATGCAGTTGATGGCATCCCAATCTGATGAATAGTGTTTCACTCATTATTCCTTCCTTCTTCTTATGACCATGTGGGCCAAGGGAAGGAACCAGGTCTGACAGCAGATAGTGTCTTCTTTCTGTGTCACTTCTCAAATATAGCCATCTGGTTGTAACTTTTAGGATTAGGCTTAGCTGCATAAAAAAGAAGCTCTACAAATAATGTGGCTTTATAAAAATTATTTCTTTCTTTCTCATATATGAGAATTTCAGAAGAAGGCAAGCCAGGGTTGGTATGGCAGCCTTGAGATGCTCAGGAGCCCAGGCTCCCATTATATTTTATCTTCTTCATCCTAATGCACAACTCTTTACTCAAGGTCACTGTTAGCACATGATAGTGAATGGAGCTTCAGTTTTTCATGGGCAGGGAGCAGGAAGAAAGAAAAGAAAAAGGTAACAAATAATCCACCTTCATTGACTCAGATCTCTTTAAAAGAACTTCTTGGAATTCTCCCACAAAAGCACTCACTGTCTGTCCAGAACTTGGTTGCATGATCAACTCCAGTTGGAAAGGAGGCTTGGGAATATAATATTTTGCTTGATGCTTTGCTGCTTTAAATAAAATTAGACTCTTCTAATAAGGGAACAAGCTATTGGGTAGGCACCCAGTAGTCTTTGCCATATCAGTGAGGTATGGAGTCTATGAATCTGGGCATGAGGAGGTAATGTTTCTAATTTCATCTCTCCTTACTTGGCCTCAGTTTTCTCATAGCCATAATGTGGTTAATAATGTTTCTATCTAGTGGAAATAATTTTCTTGCAAGTATGTGAGATATAGTTATGAAACAGCTTCTTTAATAAAATATATAATCTAAAATTAAGGGATTTTTTTTCTTAAATTTATCAAGAAAATCTTTACAAAGATAAAGACCATCATGAATGGTTTGGGCTTCTCACTCTGCAGATCTTCATTTCCTAACTTTATTCTTTTCTTCAAACATGAAAAGTAGCTTCCAGCTCTTCTAATCTATGCCTTCAAGTCTAACCTGGACCAGAATCAAACATTTTGGGCTATGGACATCTGTGTCTTTAAGCATGAAGCTGTCCTTGTTTCCACTCTGCTGCATAGAAACCTTCAGACCATTTTCTTTTTACTCCAGTTGTAATCCCTCATTCTGCACATTAATTCCCTTTCATTCCTTCTGCTAGTGACAGACACTGGACACTGCATGGGCTCTTGTGACTGGCTATGGTTTTTCATATGAATATAGAAGTAATTTTGAGGCCAGGGCACATGTGAGACTCAGGCTGCCTGGGTTTAAATTTATTGATGACTTTTATATCTACAAGACTTCAGAAAGGTCACAACTCCCTGCCCACCACCACCTTGCAGTTCCTTGAAGGAAACATAGTGCGACTGGAAATGTTAAAATACAACCTGTGGAGATGTGAGGATAAAATAGATGCTGTATGTGTAAAGCCTTAATACAGTCTCTGACCCAGAATAGGTGCCTTTGTTGACTCTGCAATAAAGAATCCTGAAAATGTAGATCCAGGAGAAGACTTAGAAATCACTGGTTCATTCCCTTTCTTTTTATAAACAGAATTGAAGGCCAGAGAGTGGAAAGTAACTTGCCTCTGGTCACAAGGCTAGTATGAGTGTCAGAGCTTTAACTCAAGTCTGAATCTTCTGACTCACAGATGCCCACACTTCTGACTCACTTTTACCCACATTCCAACTCAGAACACATCATACATGTAAGTTTCTGTCTTTAAATTTTACACTGAGAAACTAAATGCTTACATTAGAAAAGGGGATGAACTCCTTTTCAGCACATGGAATGTGTCTGACGTGGGGAAGCAGGTCCTGGGGGCTGGTACTATTTATCTCTCTCACAGCATTTGAAGCAATCTTCAGTGATGACAGAAGCTACGGAGGACCTGTGACATCAGCCTGATCCCCTGGACTGGTGGGATCAGGGTAGGGTTATCCCCTGACAAGATTAGAAACAAAGCAGATGTTCCTTGGACTTGGCTATCCACAGGGTGCCAACAGCTGCCATTGTCAGGAAGTGCTAGGCTGATGGCTGATAACAGGGTGAAGCCCTGTGACAGCAGCCATGGCTCTCACTAGGGGCCTGGGCTTGGAAATGCCCACGAACATAATAAAATTTCCTGGGACACTGCTACAGAGAGACAGTCATGCTCTGCTGGGTGTCTGGCTAATGTCCACAAACTTATAGATAGCATTGGCTGATAGATGTCCAGCACTGGCAAATGACCACTGTTGCTGATCAGATTCTCCTTCAAGAAAGAGCTTGTGGTCCAGTGCGAGGACTGGGTTAAGTGATGGCATCCAGCTGCTAGATCTTTGGGGCTTATCTAAGCTTCCGAGCTGAGGTCATGTTCTTCTTGGGGCAGCCCCTGTTTCTCAAATGATATTTTTCTCTTTCCTATTACTTAATTAGCCCAACAGACATTTACTAGGTCCTTGTAAATCAAAGACAGCAAAGGTGACAATCAAAGGAACAAGATCAGAGGAACAAGCATGCAGTAAGCCAAGGAGTAAGGAGATAAGGATGAGGATGCCAGAGCCCCACCCTCAGTGAGCCTAATGTGTGACAAAGAAGGGTGCCTGATCATGGGAGTGATGCAGATTCCTCATGGCTTCATGCTGTCTCGCGATAGTGAGTGAATTCTCATGAGATCTGATTGTTGGAAGTGTGTGGCAGCCCCTCCCCAACATTTTCTCTCTTGCTCCTGTTTCCACCATGTGACATGCCTGCTCCCACTTTGCCTTCTGCCATGATTGTAAGCTTCCTGAGGCTTCCCCAAAAGCCGATGCTGATGCTCTGCTTCCTGTGCAGCTTGTAGAACCCTGAGAAAATTAAACCTCTTTTCTTTATTTATAACCCAGTTACAAGTATTTCTTTACTGCAAGGCAAGAATGGCCTAATGCAGCAGGTTTTGCAGAGGTATTGGCATTAGTTTTGGACGTTGAAGTAAAGACTGTACACCCAAAGTGGGGATGCCATGGTTAGCAATCAAGAACCCAAGGTATATTTACCTGTTTTTGCACTGTTATAGACATATTTGAGGCTTGGTAATTTATAAAGAAAAGAGGTTTATTTGGCTCATGGTTCTACAGGCTGTACAAAAAGCATGGCACTAGCATCTGCTTCTGGTGAGAACCTCAGGAAGGTTCCACTTATGGTGGAAAGCTAAGGGGGAGCAGGCATATTACATGGTGAGAGAAGGAGCAAGAGCAAAAGGGGCGAGAGAGAGGGGAGGAGGTGCCACACTCTTTTAAACGACCGACTCTCATGTGAACTACCAGAGCAAGAACTCATTCATCACCAAGGTCATGACACTAAGCCATTTAAGTGGGATCTGCCCTCATGACCCAGATACCTCCCAGAAGGCCCCATCTCCAACACAGGGGTTCATATTTCCACATGAGATTTGGAGGGGACAGATATTAAAACCAATCAGGGCATCTGCATGAAGAAAAGCAAGAAGGTTGGAGATTATGCCCAGTACTTAATGAACAGTGAGTTTGTTCTTTCTGCCGCTTTGCCTGGAGCTAAGCATGAAGCTGTCCATGTTTCTACTCTGTGACTAGAAGACTTCAGCTCTCCAGCTCATTCAGTCCTCTCATCCCTAGAGCTTTTTACCTCTACTCTCATTGGCTTTTCAGTTCCTAGATGTCCCAGGCTAATCTCCACTTTTACATCTCACTTATGCTGATCCTTATGCCTAGAACCTTCTCTTCTCATCAGAGAGGATATCTCTTGTGTTCACCACTGTTTCTACAGTGCCCAGCATGGATACTAGAACATAGTAGGTACTCCATTATTATTCGTTGAGTGAATGAACAATAAGAATAGCATTCAACAGGCAGGTGAGTAACAATTCTTGAACCTTCTTAGAAGCTGGA
Organism: Cebus imitator; assembly: GCF_001604975.1. Taxonomy (NCBI): domain Eukaryota; kingdom Metazoa; phylum Chordata; class Mammalia; order Primates; family Cebidae; genus Cebus; species Cebus imitator. Next base: position 83,121 of record NW_016107624.1, on the reverse strand, counting down.
TTAAATAGATTGAGTTTTATTGTTAAGCAGTGGAAAAAACTCATATTTATTCATTAAAAAAGTTCTGCAAACCTCCTTGGTAAGCATTAATAGTATTTTATATATCTATGGCATATCTACATACATCATCATATTATCCTTGTAGTGATTCCTTGAGAGCATTTAGGAAACTCATTTTATTCTCTTGAGGATAAGTCTGAAGCTCAGGGAGGTTGAATGGGGTAACAAGGTCACCTAGCTAGGCTTATGACAGAGTCAACTTAACTCCAGGTCTAAGGACCTCACATCTTACTCCTTTTTTCCTATTGTGCTGATGTTCTTTGTTGGAAGAAAGAGCATTTTGTACAGTTGAAATGATCAGAAACCATAAAAGGCAGTGAATATGGATAAAAATATGTGTATATTCTCAGGGTCCCATAGCCCAGGGACGACCAAAATTACTAAGAGGAAAGCTGTCTTCATGGAAGGAGTTATTTCTTGGGCCAGTCAGTCCCAAGCCAAATACAGATTATCCTATTTGAATGCTTACTGATTTGAATAGTCAATAAAAAAGGTGGCAATTTATTTCTTTACAAATAGTTTTAGGGCAATTCTTAGGTCCTTAGCTGCTATGTTTCTGCTCTTTACTTCTTTGGTCAACCCATTTTGTTTGAGATACAAAAAGAAAGAGAGGCCCAGCATTAGCGCTGCCCCTGCCTTGTGAGAAAGAGAGGTCGCTGTGTACAAATATGAAGTCTATTTTCTAAGCATTCTTTTGAAATCTCAGAATCCTTTCAAACGCAGAAGATGGTGTTCTTCAGGTATATGTTTTTGTTAGGAGGACTGAGCTGCAGTGATGCCAATTCTTTTGGGAACAGTGTGAAAGTGGAATACAGTACAGAGGTTCCAAATCTAGCTTATCATTTGAATTACTTGGAGGTAGTATTTGAAAATATTAGGTTGGTGCAAAATTGATTGTTTTTTGCCTTTTAAAAGAGTAATGACAAAAAATGCAATTACTTTTGCACCAACCTCATACAAGGGCCTCACCCAAGGAGACTTATCCTCTGTAGGTCTGAAGAGGGGTAGTGGGAATCTGTTTTTAACTCCCATAAAAAGTGATTCTGATGTTAGTCAGACTTGAGACCCCAGGTATAAGAAAAGGAGCACTACCATACTAGTTCTTTTTCATATATGTCAACCTATAAAACATGAAAAGTAAGATTTACTCAATGTGGGGGAAGGCTGGTTCAAATTAGGAAATCAACCAATGAAATCCACTATGTCAATAAACTAAAGAGAAATCCTATAATCACATCAATTGACACAGGAAGAGCATCTGAAAAAAAAATCCCAAACTGATTTGTAATAAAAGCTTTCAGCAAACTTTTAAGAAAAGTTTTATATAAAAGTTATATAAAAATTGTATAAATACAGCTTACACACACACACACACACACACACACACACACACACACATAACACACACACACAAGTAAAATGGGATAAATCAGAGTAAGTTTAGTGTGTTGAATCAATGTCAGTATCCTGGTTGTGATATTACATTATAGTTTTAGAAAACGTTACCATTAGAGGAAAATGGGCAAAGGTGCAAGGTGCAAATGAATCTGCAATTATCTTAATAGATATTTCCATTAAAAACACAGAGTATTTGGTTTTTGTTTTCCTGACTGGACCCAGCCAATATACATAGCCTTAGTATAAAGTCAACATTATAGAAAGTAGAGCAAAAAGATACAAAATAATTCAGGTCCATTATGACCTTGCTGAGTCTTGGGTCAAACCAACTCGAATGTTCCTTCTATCTCTGTACTTCCTAATCACATAAACCAATATATTTTCTTATTGTTTAAGTAGCATGAACTATCAATAGATTTTCGTTTTCTATTACAGGAAAAGTTCTCATTCATGCCTCTGGGAGGCAAACAGAAGATAAATTTTATGAAACTCATTTGTGGGTGGCAGTGATGATGTAAAAGAAGTACACAGTACTTGGAAGTACTTAAACTTCAAGCCCTTTAATAGCTGGGTGACCTTAAGCAAGTTATTTATCTTCTCTAAAGAGGCTACTGAGTTCTGAAATTTGTGTGGTAAGGCTTCATCCATGAAACAAATACTGAGTGTCTTGCTTGGGTTTTGAAACAGCAAGTTAAATAGATAAAGTCTCCACCTTATAGACCTTTCATTCTAGCACATGAAGACGTACCTTAAATACATAACCAATTAAATAAACAATATATTGTATTATATTATAAGCAATATGATACATTATAAAATAATACTAAAAGAGAAATATAGTAAAACAATACTAAAACAGCAATTATTAGAGTATTGTGGGGTAGGAGAGTGGTGGCTGATATTTTATTGCATGGTCAAGGAAGGTGTGAATTGTAATATGACATTTTAAAATACTTTTAAGTTCAGGGTACATGTGTAGATTTGTTACATAGGTAAATGTATGTCATGGGAGTTGTTATCATTCAGGACGTAGGCATGGGCAAAGATTTCATGACAAAGACACCAAAAGTAATTGCAACAAAAGCAATAATTGTCAAATGGGATCTAATTAAACTAAAGAGCTTTTGTACAGCAAGATAAACTATCAACAGAATAAGCAGACAACCTACAGAATGGGAGAATATTTTTGCAAACTATACATCTGACAAAGTTCTAATATCCACCATCTATAAGGAACCTAAATAAATTTATAAGAAAAAAACAACCCCATTAAAAAGTGGGCAAAGCACATGAACAGACACTTCTGAAAAAAAGAAGACATACATGTGGCCAATATGAATGTAATATGACATTTGAACAGATTTGAAGGAAGTGAGTGAAGGCGACATGTGGCTATCTGGACAAAGAGCACCCCCCAAGCAAAAAGAGGAAACAGCTTGCCTCTATAGGCATGTGTTTATAGAGCTGTTAAAAATGATTTGGTTACTCTCTTACAGAATCTTTATTTTCTGATTGTCCAAAATATTATATTGACTTGATGTGGTAGTAAGAAACTAACGTTTTTATTAAAATAGTCACTTTTCTGTTGACTGAGTTGGTTTCCTATGAAAACACGTGTATGTGGCCTCTTGGCTCACGTGAATGGAGAAAACGTGTAATTCTCTATCAAGGGCAATGAGCTCAGCTGTTAGTTTCTCTTCCTTTTCATCTCAGTAGTGTGGCAGGCAGAAGAAAAAAAGATAAGTGGGTGTTAGTAAACATGAGCTTGGAGGTATCTGAGCCCAGTATTCTCATCCATCAAAAAGTCATAATTGTTAGGTTAACTTCACAAGGTTGTAGATGTGTGACTTAAATGAGGAAATGGAGGAAAAGGCACTTTTATAAACTTTAGTATCTTTACTTTCAGGTCAATGAGATCATTTCCATGACTTGGTGGCCAAAAACCATTTTTTGTGGGTAGGGAAATAGGCAGGAAAACCATGGACCCTAACACCCCTCCCCCAAAAAAATGTACATAAACCAAGTTTTGCATTTTATTTCAGAGTAAGCCAGGGATCCTCTCAGGTAAAGACCCTTATTAAACTATTAGGTTGGCATTTAAAAAAATAAAATAAAACATGGGTTATTGTAAGAGTAAAATGGGAAAATGGACATGAAAGGACTTTGTGTTGTAAGATGGTGTATCGACATGAGTTATTATTAAATGTTATTAAATGTTTATGAGGATGCATTTGTGTAGAAGCATGAGTGAATTAATACATTCATCTGATCCTGTGCTTGCTGTGATGGTGAAGGAGGATAATGTATTGCTTGTTTGTGAAAACATATGCAGGAGTCCATTTGTGAGCCCTGGTGGGCATAGTTCAAACATATGTGTGAGTGTGTGCAGCTGTGGATGTGCCTCTGTGTCTGAGTGCCTCTGTTACAGCTTGTTGGAAATGAAGCCCTCCCATTTGTGGATCAATGCACTGAAAGATGTATCTTGTATAGAGCAGGAGCATCCTGCAAGGTTGTCTGAAAAACTCTTTTGCAGGAAGATGCTAGCACAGTCTGAAAAATATTGACCATGTTCAGAATCATGTCTGCCGTGATTTTCTGCCTTTTTTTTTTTGGAGATGGAGTCTCGCTGTTGTCGCCCAGACTGAAGTGCAATGGTGTGATTTTGGCTCACTGTAACCTCTGCCTCCCATGTCCTAGCAATTCTCCTGGTTCAGCCTCCTGAGTAGCTGAGATTACAGGTACCTGCCACCACACCTGGCTAATTTTTGTATTTTTAGTGGAGATGGGGTTTCACCATGTTGGTCAGGCTGGTCTGTAACTCCTGACCTCAGGTGATCCACCGGCCTCAGTCTCCCAAAGTGCTGGGGATCACAGACATGAGCCACTTCACCTGACGGATTTTCTGCCACTTATAAAGAGAAAAGGAAAACATAATCCTCTCTTTGGTCTTCAGCTGTTTTCACTTCTTTTGTTCCTTCTAGTGGTGGAGATCCAAAAAGGAGAAAAAAAGCTTTCATCAGGAAATAAATTCCTTCTGCCTCCCTGGATTTTCAGGAGGAGGGTACAGAGCATGGTGGCAAGAATTTGAATTTGGGAGTCAAAATATGTGAGTTCTAATCCCTTCTGTACCAGTAGTGGCTGACATGTCTTGGACAAGTCATCAGAGCTTCTCAAGCTACAAATTGCTTATCACTAGGATGAGGATAATAGCTATTTTAACCACATTTTAAAAAGAGTATTATAAGTGGTAACATGTGCAATAATTTGCATAGAATAAACACATTTATTTTATAAAAGAGTAACATTTCATGTCTCATCAACAAATGCAAAATACTTGGGAGAATTAAATAGTGCTTTCTTTTCTGTAGTGGGCTTTCTAGATTAACTCTGAAAAGGAGCTGGGGAAATTCTTATTATGTATTTATTTACAACAGATGTTTTCCCAGCGCCTACTTTATGCCAGGCACTGTGTTAGGTGTTGAAGATACAGTGGAAAACAAATTCCTTTTATTATAGTAATCCCTACATAAAGAAATTTACAGTCTTCTGAGAGACACAGGCATTAAGCAAGCAGATAAACAAATAAATGTATCATTAGAACTGTAGTAAGAGTAAAAAATGAATAGCAACAGGAGCTGTGAAAGTGACTAATGGGAATGATCTAATTTAGACTAGGTCATCAAGGAAGGCTTCTCTGAGGAAGTGACTTTCAACCTGAGATCAGAAGGGGATTGGTTGAATTGGTATGGAGCTAAAAAATTCTCTAAATTCTGCCTCTTAAGATCTGTTTTTCCCCCTGTGATTCTGTGGAACAAACATGAAATTGAATTCCTATTCCATGCTGAAAAGTAAGTAAGAGAAAAGGGTGGAGGAATATATGTAAGGAGAATATTAAGAGATAAATCTTATATTGTAGTCTCTTTCCTTCAAACTGTTCCTAATCCCCTGACTTTTGGCTCATAAATAGATAGAATTTTCCCTCACGTTACAGTCTTGCCTAAAGACAATGAGCGATTTCACAACAAATGATTTATGTACTGAAATCTGGAGAGATTTTACTCGTAAAAATACTCCAGCCGTTTGTCTTGATCATCCAATATATCAGAGCCTGGTTCGGATGCCTCTGAATTAACTGCAAATTAAATAATTTAAAGCCAGTTGGTAAAGTATAATGAGGAGTGGGGTTTGGGGGGTTACTGAAGGAGGATGATCACCACCGTGATTGTATCCTCATCAACTTAGAAGGCAAAAGGCTTCTACTGCTCGTTGCAGTATTGAAAGCAAGAGAGGTGGACGTGAGAGCTGGGACCTTGGGGAATTGCTGGGTGGGTTAATGTCCAGTTATTAACTCTTTTATTGAGTACTTATCATGTGTTAAACGGTGAGGATGCAATGGTGAGCTCGTCAGATATGGGTGTCGTTCTCTGAGAACTTTCAGTCTTATGGGAGAAGATGATAAAGCAAACAAGATATCTACTAATAAATCTTGATTACAGTGTCATTTCAATTTAGTGAAAACTAAGCATGGATCAGACCATGTTGCTGACTTCCAGGTGCCATGACTTCATTTTCTCTGCTAAGTAATTTTCAGTCTTCTCATATCCACTTATTCAATCATCTACTTGCTTATGCAACAAATACATTTCCCGAGCGTCTATTATGCTTTTTATTCTGTGTAGGAGCCCCAGAAGATGAATCAGATGGGAACCCCACCTTTAGAAAAGCTCATACCCTCAAGGGAGCAAAAACCCATTCTTGCAAATCATTACAGCACAAGGCAGAATTAGGTAAATGTGTCAGAAGAGTTTTACTGGAGCTGTAAGTGTTCAGAGGGAACCGAGATCTTATTTAGTTGGGGTAATTGACTTCTTGAAAGAAGCCAAGAAATCTACAAATATGTACTGAATGCCTTACTCTAATGTAGACTATGTGCAAGTTTTTGGGCTTACAGAGGTGATCAGACAGAGGCACTGCTCAGTGGCAGGTTCCACTGTAGAAGATAAGACAGACATTTAGATAATAATTTCAGTATAATGAAGGCCACTGATCCTTTGAACAAATATTTTCCAGAGTTCTACGATGTCCCAGCCTTTGTGCTATTTTATGTGAGTGTAAGATAAGTCCTCTTATCCCTGTGGGACTTATACTCTTGCTTACTGTCTGACAGATATATTTGATTATTTTACTAGGCCTCGCCAGTTTTAATTATTTTCAGATGGGGTAGCTATGAGGCAGGGGGTGCCCATGGGGAACTGACTTTCCTACTGGGGCCAATGCATTGAAAATCCAATGAGCGAAATGAAGCTTAGAGTGATTCAATGGGCAGCCTACCCCCTAAAAATCCAAAAGGTGGACTAGAGTGGTCAAATTGGAAGATGGGAGAAACTTGAAGCTCAGGTAGTCTGCCTACAGAAGGAAGGTCTGTTGGAGGAGAGGGAAGGAAACTAACATTTACTAGGCATGTACTGCTAGGGAAGACATTATACTAGTTGTTTTATATGCATTATTATTATTATTATTATTATAGTCTTTACAGTGGACAATTACAAGGGAAAGTAGGTCTTGGGATCCTGGTCATATCAGAAAAACACTGAGCTAAATTACTAGAAACTCAGTCACACAGGGCTGGAGAAAAAGAATGGGGCTTTAGGAAGGAGAAAGGAGTGCACTGATGAAAAGTGTGCATTCATTCACTCATCAAGGCTGAAAATGGGTGATATGATGGATGATCAGCTGAAGTGCTGAGAGCCCTCCTTCCCTGCATCATGTTCAAATTGATCTTAGAGCCCTCTGCAGGTGAGGGCCAATGGTGCCTTCTACAGACAGAGGAGGGAGGTGAAGACTGGAAACCTATAGGGTTGGCATAGAGGAACAGAGCCATACAGTTGACCCACCAGGACCACTGTTCTTCATTTCTACTCTGAATGTCCCATATGTCCACATGGGATCAGGTAACTACGATGTGTACTCTCAAAGCCCTGGTGGTTTTAATTCATGGCACTTGTATTAGAAATTGTTCAATTGCAAGTAACTCAATTTAAAATCAGGTTAAAGAATAAAGAAAATCTATTTATTTTTAAAGCTTTATTGGTATATAATTCACAACCATACAATTCACCCATTTAAAATATATATACAGTTCAATTCAGTGGTTTTTAGTATATTCACAGATATGTGCAATCATCACCACAGTCAATTTTAGAACATTTTCATCACTTCAGAAAGAAGTCCCCTACCTTTTAGCTATCAGTGCCTATCATCCCATCCCTCTGTGACTTAACCAACCACAAACTGACTTTCCATCTCTAGAGATTTTCCTGTTCTGTATATGCCATATGAATGGAATCATACAATGTAATTTTTTAAATGACTAGTTTCTTTTGCTTAGCATAATGCTTTGGAGGTTTATCTATCTTGTAGCATAAATACGTCAGTTCTTTTTATAGCTGAATCATATTCTATTGTATGGATATACCACATTTTTCTTATCCATTCAACCTGAGTTTTTTCCATCTCTTGATTATTATCAATAATGCTTCTGTAAAGATTAAGTTACAAGTTTTTGGGTGACTATGCTTTTATTTCTCTTGGCTATATAGCAAAAATGGAATTGGTAAGTCATATGGTAACTCTGTCTTTAATTGTCTGAGGAACTACCAGACTATTTTCCAAAGCGGCTGCATCCTTTTTTATTTCCACCAGCAGTGTATGTGGGTTGATTTCTTCACATGCTCACCAACAGTTGTTAGTATCTGACTTTTTGATTCTAGTCATCTTAGTAGGTGTGAAGTGGTATCTTATAATAGTTTTGATTTGCATTTCCCTGATGAATAATGATGTTGAGTATTTTTTCATGTGCTTATTGGCCATTTGCATATCTTCCCTGGAGAAGTGTCTATTTAGATCATTTGCCCCTTTTAAAATTAAGTTGGTTGTCTTTTTTTATTATTGAATTTTTGTGCATGTAGATATTCCCAACTTTTATATAAAAGTAGATCCAATGGCTCAACGATATTACGAAAACTCCATTTTCTTTACACATCTTATTCTGCCATCCACAGATGTTGACCTCCTCCTGTTTTGTTCCCTTGATGGTTGAAAAATGGCTGCTAGCCACTGCTGGGTTAAATACTTTCCCTGCCACATCCACTGGCAGAGAAAGGGAGTTTTCCTTCCCACTATAAAAGTTCTAGACTTCCCTTTGATAAGATTGATTTAGGTCACATAATCACAGTAGTGACGAGACAGAATTTACACAGATTATACTAAGCTGTTTAGACCACATTTAAAGAGCCAAGATTGGGCTCGATTCCTGTCCCCACCCTAAATGTGCATGGCTACTGCACAATGGAAAGGCAGCAACGTAATCTATTCTAGCACTTTTGTAGCTATTGGTTTATATGACTATCTGATTAAAATCTATGCTTCCCATTAGAGTATGAAGGCAGGAACCATAGTACTTGGGCTTACTCGCATTTAGAACACCATCCTCATTCTCATGATATTAATGAACAGCCATGGACCAGATACTGTGTATGTGCTGTACATGGATTTGTGTCATAAGGCTGGTCTTATTGTTACTATCCTTATTTTATACACGACGAAATTCAGGCTCAGACAGCTTTAAAGACTTGTCCAACATTTCACATTCAGTAAGTAAAAGTGGTAGAGCTGGGATTTGAACCCAGGTTGTCTGAGTCCTAGATACTCTTAACCATCGTTCTCTTGAATAATGAATAATTTTCACCTTTATAGCTCCTCACACTGTATGTGATACAAAATAGGCATAGGTACTCAATGAATGTCTATCACACTGCAGTGAAATCAAATTCTAATATTTTTAAATAAAGGCATGATTTTCTCTTTTGTGGCAGAAAAGTAGTAGAGGTCAGGGACCAAGCTGAAGAGTCAGGTACCTGGGAGAGTTTCTCAGCAGCTCCTTCCATTACACAGATGCTGCTGCTCCTAGCTTGGAGGCAGAGGTCTGGGTCAGAACATCTGAGGGCCCACATGTCAGTCAGACACATCCTTCGACCTTCACTGAACTGTCCTCCCAGGAGGTCATACCGACTTCCCAATGTGCATGAGTGAATGTAGAAATCCAGAAATCAACTTTGAAACCAGGCCTTAAACGCCTTCTGTGATAAATAATTGAAAAATCCTGTAGGTTCTTTTTTTCCTCATCCTTCGAATCAAAAGAAAAATAATGTGAGATCAAAACCCCCAGAAGAATATGAAGAAAAATATTCAGAAAAGATATGGGTGCTTGGAATAAAAAACATTTTCTTTTCCCATGCATCAAAAGAAGCTCCCAGTTTATCAGACATTTTCATGTGGGATATAGCACATTGGGATGGAAATAAAAGCATAGCAGTGAATTCTAGGTCATTAGACTGGAAAGTCAGCTGAAAGAAGCAGGATCTTGCCTTCCCTTTGAGAAAGACACATTTGCAAAAGATGTTTTCAATTTATGACTGTTTCTCAATTTTTCCTCCACAGTGGGGATGGAGAGAATGTCTTCTATGGTCTGAAAAATAAAATCTTTAGGTGAGTGGTAGTTTATACTCTTCTATATTTTTAAGATACTTTCACTTGCATCATCTCATATAATCATCATGACAAGGATTGTATATCCCTTTTGATGCAGGAAGGTTAGTATTAATGGTCCAATTTTACAGAAGATAAAATTGAGGCCTATGGTGGTACATTGATGTCTTGAATGTCTTACAGCTGATGAGGGCAAATGCTGAAATTCTATTAAAATCTTTGTCCGTCTGTGGTTTGAAGAATAAAAATATTAAGACTTTCTCGGAAATGCAGACACGGGCTCAAATCTTCCATCATGTTTCTAGCTGGGTGGCTTTAATCAAGTTATTTTAACTTCATCTTCTTCATTTGTAAAGTTAGGTTAATACCTACATTGCAAGGCTGTGGTGAGGATTAAGTGAGACAATGCATGTAAAGTGCCAAATTAGGGGATTTGAGATGGCCTGATAACCAGCAATTAATTTTCTTTTCTAAGTTTGAACTGAATGGGAAATAGAATTGCTCAAGCAGGCAGATGGGGGAAATGAAATTTATATTGGTAGAAACTGGAGTCCTTAATATTGAACTCTGAAAGCAGGAAGACTTATCATTCAGCCACATGCAACATCTGGTGATGCAAGAAGGATGGCCAGTGTCTGATTTAGCATGAAGGAAGTTTAAAATTCTGGGGGACATGATTATCAAATATTATTTTATTTAAAAGAGTTTTAATGTGGCTAAAGAAATGGAGATCCAGAAAGGGTATCTTACTTACCAAAGTTATATAGCAGCCTGGTAGGGACAAAGCTGGAAATAGAACCTAGTCTTTTGATTCCCAAGATGACTCTCCACCCAGTACACCATGCTGCCTCATTTCCCAGGAACTAGAATGATTTTGCAAGAAGTGTCTCTGACACACTAATTTCAATTATTTTGGATATATACCCAAAAGAGAGATATACATAGCCAACAGATCTATGAAAAAAAACGCTCAAATGCTATAATCATTCAAGCAAAAACCAAAATGAGATATCACTTCATGCCTGTTAGAATGCTGTTATAAAAAAGATGAATAATCACAAGTGTTGGTGAGGATGTGGAGGAAAGGAAACCTTGTACACAGTTGGTGAGGACATAAATTAGTGTAAAAACTGGTATGTCAAAGAGATGGTTATACTCCCATGTTCATTGCAGCACTATTCCCAATGATCAAGCTATGGAATCAACCTAAGTGTCCATCAAAAGCTGAATGGGTAAAGGTGGTACAAATATATAGTGGAATATTATACAGCCTTTAAAAAGGAAATTCTGTCATTTGTGACAACACAGATGGAAATGGATGACATTATGCTAAGTGAATAAGCCAGGCACGGAATGACAAATACTATACAATTTCATTTACATATGGAATCCTAAAAAGTTGATATCACAAAAGCAGAGAGTAAAAACATGGTTACCAGAGGTTGAGGTAGTGGGGAGAGGGAGAAGAATGAGGAAAGAGAAGATGTTGATCAAAGTGTATAGAGTTTCAGTTACACTGGAGGAATATATTTTAATAATCTATTGCAGTATATGATGATGACAGTTAATAATTATGCATTGTATATTTCATAATTACTAAAATAGATTTTTAATGTTCTCACCACAAAAATGATAAATTTGTGAGGTGATGGATAAGTTAATTAGCTTGATGAAATCTTTTTATAATATATACATAGATCAAAACATCACATTGTTACTCATAAATATACACAATTATTATTTGTCAATTAAGAAAAAGAAAGGCCTCTGAATATTTCCTTGGCCAAACATGACACATAGGTCTTGGTCACAAAGCCAATAATAAATTAACTCATGCATGCATGGAACAGCTGCCTCACCCGGTATTTATTATTTTATTTATGAACACTCATTGAGCCTACTATGTGCAAGACATTACATGTTGGTATACCACAAAACAAAGTGGACGAAGACTCTTTTTTCATGTAACTCACTTTCTGGTGTGGACATATGGAAAATAAATAACAAGCAAGCAAGCAAACAAACAAACAAACAAACAGATATCTGCTATTTGAGATGGTGATGAATGCCATGTAGAAAAATAAAGCAGGGCAAAGGGATAGAGATAGAAGCATGATGCCATTTACATGGAATATTAAAGGAAGGTCATCCTGTGGAGGTAATATTTGAGCAGAGAGCTGAAAGATATAAAAAGGTGATCCATGAAAATATCTGGGAGAAGAACATTCTGAGTGGAGGCAAAGGGTCTTTTAAGCAAGTGCAAAGACTCTGAGGCAAGAAGATGCATGGCAAGGAAGTCAATGTGCTACAGCAGACAGAGTGAGGGCAAAAGACCATAAGGATTGGGGGTCAGACTGTCAAGCAGAGCCCAGTCTGTCAAACTGATCCTTTCAGGAAACTATAAAGACATGCCTTGAACACAAAGTGAGATGAGAAAGCATTTGAATTGTATTTTAAAACAGGCTCTCTGACTGCTGTGTAGGAAATGAAGGATAAAGATGGAAGCGGGAGACGAGAGTGCCACTGCAATGGTTTAGGCATGCTGAGAAGCTGGAACAAGGCTGTAGTAGTAGTAGAGGTAGAATGAAGGGGTCAGTCTCTGGATTTTGCTGTGCATCAGACAGATGAGTAGATGCATCAGTGCTTATTGGGTTAGAGAAGAGGGTGAAGGAATATGCTGGGGAGCGGGACATCAGGAATTTGGTTTGGGACATGATAGGTCTGAGATACTTATTAGATATTCAAGAGTTTATGGCCAGTAGAAAGTTGGCTATCTAAACTGGATTTCAGGAGAGAGGTCAGGTGGGGAACACGAACATGGGAGTCATTGGTCTGTAGATGGTGTTTATAGCCATGATGCTGGATGAGATGACCTGGAGAGTGAGTGTAGCTGGAGAACGAAAGAAACCTGAGAGCAGAACTCTGGGATACTCGAAGTCCAAGAAGTCAGGAAAAGGCAAAGATTTGGTAAAGGAAATTAAGAGGTAAAAGGGGAAACAATGGAGGATGGTGGTGTTCAACTAAGAGAAGCATTTCAAGAGAGAGGGAGTTTGAGTAAGTTAAGTACTGAGGACTGACTATTTGGGTTAACAACACGAAGATCATTGTTGACCTTCACAAGAACAGTTTTGCTGAAATGATGAAGATTAAACAGTGTGATTCTAGTCTGGTTTAAGAGACAAGGGGAGAAGATGATATGGAGACAATGAATATAGCTAATGACTAATTCTCTCAAGAAAATTTGCTGTAAAGGGAAATTGCAAATGATTCAATAGTAGGAGAAGGGTGTGGGAATGTAAAATGAAGCAGCCACTTAGGAAGGGGTGATTTTAAGAGAGAACATATTAAAGCATGTTTGTTTGCTAATGGGAATGATCCAGCAGGGAGGGAAAATTGGAGAGTGCAGGAGAAAATGTGGAAACCATTGTTGAGGTGATACCCTTGAGAATGTTAGAGGGTACAGCAACTTGTGCCTTGAATGGGAACAGGAAGAATCCATTAATGGTAGCAAGGATGAAGGTGGAAGGTATGGTCAGGCACAGAAGGCTTAGTAGATATGATGTTGATAAAGCAAGTGGAAAGTTCTCTATGGATATTTTCTCATTGAAACAGAAGACAGCCTGAAGCAGACAGTGGAAAAGACGGTGTTAGAAGTTTGAGGAGAGAGGAGAAAGTTATGAAATAATTTACCTAGGACAATGAAAGAGTGATTGGACTAAGAAACTGTCCTAGGAATTCCTAGCAGTCCATGAGCTTAGTGGCCAGGAATTTAAAGTAAGAACAAACCATTGAGGTTGTATCTTCTTCTCCTAACCAATTAAATTGTGTGGGTGCAAGCGGGGATGAGGAAAGGTTGGGTTTAACTAGGGCTCTAATCTTGCCAAGCAAATGTAATGGCATGTAAAAAGAAAGAGAGTTGAGGTATACAAGTACTGTTGTTAACTATGGATCATATAAGTACAGCTCGCTACAACCAAAAGTGAGATTGTGAAAGCGTGAAAAACAGTGAAAATCTGTTTGATCAATGAATGATAGGCTAAAGTGGGGCCAAAGAATTTTAGGAGTATGGGAGCTATAGATTATGAACTAGAAAGGTAAGAGGTGGTCATAGGAGGGTGGGATTCCTGCAGTCGAGATCATGGAGGTGCTGAAGTTGTTTTCAGTGATTAGGTTAATGTATATGGCTGTGGGAATGAATGATGGAGGTGAGGCAGAGGACACTATCACTGAGGGAAGTAAGGCCAAGGAACTTAGAACTCAGGGTATGAAATGATGATGTCAGTAGGTATCACAGTCAGGAACGACTATCCTAACGTGGCCAGTTAGCCCATGGTGATATTAAGACTATTGTTAAACATCATTATTTACCAGGAAAATGCAAATCAAAACCACAGTTTGAGACCAGTAGGACAGTTGTAATGAAAAAGACAGGCAATAACCAGTGTTGGAGAGGATGTGGAGAAATGCAACCCTTGCGCATTGCTGGTGGGAATGTAAAATGATGTAGCCACTTAGGAAACCGGTTTGCAGGTGCTCAAATTGTTAAATATAGAGTTACCATTCTACTCCTAAACACATATTCAAATAAAAACATATGTCCACACAAAAACTTGTACACAAATATGAATAGTATAATTATTGATAATTGTGAAAAAGTGGACACAAGCTAAATGCCTATTAACTGATAAATGTCTAAATATAGTGTGGCATAGCCATATAATGAAATATTATTCAGCAATAAAAATAAATGAGTTATGAATACATGTTAGAACATGCATGAGCTTTGAAAACATTAAGTAAAAGAAGCTAGGCACAAAATGTCACTTGTTATCTGATTCCATATATATATAATGTCCAGAATAGGACAAATCTGTAGAGACAGAAAGTAGATTAGTGGTTCCTTAGCACTGGGGACTGCTAATGGATACAGGGTTTTTTGGGGGGTGATGAAAATGGTCTAAAATTAAATTATGATGGTTGTACAGTTGTACAGCCCTGTGAATATACTAAAAACCTTTAAATTGCATATTTTAGATGGGTAATTTTATGGTGTGTGAATACCATCTCAATAAAGATGTGATTTTTAAAAAAGAGCTATACTGGAAATACTGTTGAAGAGAGTGAAAGCAATCCAGGAGCTCAGAACTTCAAGGAACAAGGAGTGGTGACCAGAGGGCTTGCAGATGACAGGAACAAGGAGAGGGCATAGTTTAATGGTATACGCTTCAATTCTCGTGTGTGTGTGTTTGTAGGAGAAAAGAAGAATGATCTAGAAAAGGTGATGAGAAAAAAGGAGACCTTTTCTCTTTATAATAAACCCGTGAAGTAGGTACTGTTATACCCATTACATCTGCCAGGAGCTTCAAAGCAGTTTGAAAACCCTTGCTGGTTTATCCCTTTTTTTTTTTTTAGTAGTGGAGGAGTGAAGACTCAAATCTAAGTGATTTTACTCCAGTGTCCACCACAAATATAATTCCCCATCATAATAGAGACCACAGGATCTCTCTCAAATCAGTTCAATTCTGCGAGTTCAATCCTTAGCTTCTTCAGGCACAGGGAAAGAGATGGCCTTTGGAAAAGAAATTACCTCAGGAATCAGCTAGATTTCAGGTAGACCAATACCATGGACGGTACCTTGAGGGCAGTGGTTGAAGATACGGGGTCTTGCTGATATGCAGAGAGCACTGTGGAAAGACTGGGGAGTTGGGAGGAGGAGTAGAATTTGGTGATACCCCGAGCAATGTAGGGATGAGAGTCTGGTTATGAGAGATGACTTCAAAGTTTGGGATTTTGTAGTGATTGATAGAAACAGAGATGCAGTACATGACAGGATTCCTCCTGAAGGTCATCAAGGCAGACTTGATGATGAGGCTATAAGTGTTTCAGGGAAGAGGTCTTGCCCCTTCTTCCCTCTTGCAGAGCATATTGTCAAGGCAGAGGAAACTGTTCTTACCAGGAAGTAAAGTTATAATATTTCCAGAGTTTTTTTTTTTTTTT
>NW_016107624.1:59389-67063 GCF_001604975.1 Cebus imitator | reverse complement strand
TTTGAGATGGAGTTTCGCTCTTGTTGCTTAGGCTGGAGGGCAATGGCACGATCTTGGCTCACCACAACCTCCGTCTCCCGGATTCAAGCGATTTTCCTGCCTCAGCCTCCGGAGTAGCTGAGATTACAGGCATGTACCACCATACCCAGCTAATTTTGTGTTTTTAGTAGAGACAGGGTTTCTCCATGTTGGTCAGGCTGGTCTCAAACTCCTGACCTCAGGTGATCCACCCATCTCAGCCTCCCAAAGTTCTGGGATTACAGGCGTGAGCCTCTGTGCCCTGCCAATATTTCCAGTTTTCAAGTGGTACGTACATACTTTGATGGAGGAAGAGAAGGTAGAAAGTGACAGAAGTACAGTTGCTTGGTGCTTTACTCTAGGGGCATCATTTACTTTGTAGTCTTTGTAAATGGTGCCCACAGGAGTTGTGTATCACAGTGGTCCTCCATGGGGAAAGCATTCCACTCCTTGTGCCACCTTGTGAAAGTCAATCACTCTAAAATGGACAGGCTTGGGTGATTTCAAAGGGGTTTGGGATCCTCTCTGCTCAGCTCTGCTATGCATTTCTCCCTTGCTGAGTATACACATGGATTTTTCTGTTAGTGTCTTGACTTCTTGCTTGGGGAACCCCTACAGCAGTAAGATAGAAATGCCAGGGAGGTGTGAACTAGAATTGCTGTCTAGTTTCCTTGAGTCCAGTTGAACATATGGCCTTTCTCTTACAGAAGCTGTTTGCATCCTTGGATCCATTTCACTCCCATGGATGGGATTTCTGTAGAATCAGGGGTCAACTGCAGGCCTTAGCAACACTGGTTACTGATATCCAAGGCAACAGCAGAGATAGAAGTAATTGCTTAGAAACTAGAGACAACCTCTAAATGTACTCACACCATCTGATGCTACAGGATACTTCTGGCAGATGTATTGACAATGGGGATGGAACTATTAGACTAGATTGCCTGACCATTCCACAGCTCTCAAAGGCAATCATCTGAGCAAGAGGAGGAGGAGGAAGAGTAGGAGAAGGGGAGGAGGAGAACAGCGCCAACAGTCCTGATGGACACCAATCAATTGTGTGTGTCATTCTGTGTACTTTTGCATGTTTTTTATCTTTATAATAAATCCATGAGGTAGGTACTGAGTTCAAATCCTGGTATTTCCTGTGTGGCTTTTAGGTAGTTTATTTACCATTTTTGACCTCTTTTTTTTTTTTTTTTTTTTTTTTTTTTTTTTTTTTTTTTTTTTTTTTTATTGTACTTTAGGTTCTGGAGTACATGTGCAGATCATGCAGGATTGTTGCATAGGTACATACAGGGCAAGGTGGTTTGCTGCTTTTAACCCCCCATCACCTATATCTGGTATTTCTCTCCATGTTATCCCTCCCCACCCTCCACACCCCCACCCCGCTGTCCCTCCCCTAGCCCCCCACAACTGACTGCAGTGTGTGATGCTCCCCTCCCTGTGTACACGTGTTCTAATTGTTCAACACCCACCTATGAGTGAGAACATGTGGTGTTTGGTTTTCTGTTCTTGTGTCAGTTTGCTGAGAATGATGGTTTCCAGATTCATCCATGTCCCCATGAAGGACACAAACTCATCGTTTTTTATGGCTGTGTAGTATTCCATGGTGTATATGTGCCACATTTTCCTTATCCAATCTATCGTTGATGGACATTTGGATTGGTTCCAGGTCTCTGCTATTGTAAACAGTGCTGCAATGAACATACATGTGTATATGTCTTTATAATAGAACATTTTATACTTCTTTGGGTATGTACCAAGTAATGGGATTGCTGGGTCAAATGGTATTTCTATTTCTAGGTCTGGAAGGAATCACCACACTGTCTTCCACAATGGTTGCATTAGTTTGCACTACCACCAACAGTGTAAAAGTGTTCCTGTTTCTCCACATCCTCTCCAGCATCTGTTGTCTCCAGATTTTTTAATGATCGCCATTATGACTGGTGTGAGATGGTATCTCAATGTGGTTTTGATTTGCATTTCTCTAATGACCAGTGATGATGAGCATTTTTTCATATGTTTGCTGGCCTCATAGATGTCTTCTTTTGAAAAGTGTCTGTTCATATCCTTTGTCCACGTTTGAATGGGTTTTTTTTTCTTGTAAATCTGTTTTAGTTCTTTGTAGATTCTGGATATTAGCCCTTTGTCAGATGGGTAGATTGCAAAAATTTTTTCCCATTCTGTTGGTTGCTGGTTCACTCTAATGATTGTTTTCTTTGCTGTACAGAAGCTCTGGAGTTTAATTAGATCCCATTTGTCTATTTTGGCTTTTGTTGCCAATGCTTTTGGTGTTTTAGTCATGAAGTCCTTGCCTATGCCTATGCCCTGAATGACTTTGCCTAGGTTTTCTTCTAGGGTTTTTATGGTGTTAGTCCTATATTTAGATCTTTAATCCATGTGGAGTTAATTTTAGTGTAAGGTGTCAGGAAGGAGTCCAGTTTCTGCTTTCTGCACACTGCTATCCATTTTTCCCAATATCATTTATTAAACAGAGACTCCTTTTCCCATTGCTTGTTTTTCTCAGGTTTGTCAAAGATCATATGATTGTAGATGTGTGATGTTGCTTCTGAGGCCTCTGTTCTGTTCCATTGGTCTATGTCTCTGTTTTGGTGCCAGTACCATGCTGTTTTGATTACTGTGGCCTTGTAGTATAGTTTGAAGTCAGGCAGCATGATGCCTCCAGCTTTGTTCTTTTTGCTTAGGATTGTTTTGGCTATGCGGGCTCTCTTTTGGTTTTATATGAAGTTTGAAGTGATTTTTTTCCAGTTCTGTGAAGAAGGTCATTGGTAGCTTGATGGGGTAGTGTTGAATATATAAATTACTTTGAGCAGTATGGCCATTTTCACAATATTGATTCTTCCTAACCATGAGCATGGAATGTTTTTCCATCTGTTTGTGTCCCCTCTTACTTCCTTGAGCAATGATTTGTAGTTCTCCTTGAACAGGTCCTTTACATCCTTTGTTGGTTGTATTCCTAGGTATTTTCTTCTCTTTGTAGCAATTGTGAATGGGAGTTCACTTTTGATTTGGCTGTTTGTCTGTTATTTGTGTATAGAAATGCTTGTGATTTCTGCATGTTGACTTTGTATCCTGAAACTTTGCTGAAGTTACTTATCAGTTTCAGGAGATTTTGGGCTGAGATGATGGGGTCTTCTAAATATACAGTCATGTGGTCTGCAAATAGAGGCAATTTGGGTTCCTCTTTTTCTAATTGAATGGCTTTTTTTTTTCCTGCCTGATTGCTCTGACTAGAACTTCCAATACTCTATTGAATAGGAGTGGTGAGGGAGGGCATCCTTGTCTTGTGCCAGATTTCAAAGGGAATGCTTCCAGTTTCTGCCTATTTAGTATGATATTGGCTGTGGTTTGTCAAAAATAGCTTTTATTGTTTTAAGATACGTTCCATCGATACCTAGTTTATTGAGGATTTTTAGCATTAAGGGCTGTTGAATTTTGTTGGAAGCCTTCTTTGCACCTATTGAGATAATCATGTCGTTTTTGTCTTTGGTTCTGTTTATGCAATGGATTACATTTATTGACTTGCATATGTTGAACCAGCCTTGCATCCCGGGGATGAAGCCTACTTGATTGTGATGAATAAACTTTTCGATTTGCTGTTGCATTCTGTTTGCCAGTATTTTATTGAAGATTTTTGCATCGATGTTCATGATGGATATTGGCCTGATGTTTTCTTTTTTAGTGGCATCTCTGCCCGGTTTTGGTATTAGGATAATGTTGGTCTCATAAAATGAGTTGGGGAGGATTCCCTCTTTTTGTATTGTTTGGAATAGTTCAGAAGGACTGGTACCAGCTTCTCTTTGTATGTCTGGTAGAATTCTATTGTAAACCCATCTGGACCTGGGCTTTTTTTAGTTGGTAAGCTCTTAATTGCTGCCTCAACTTCAGCCCTTGTTATTGGTCTCTTCAGGGATTCAACTTTTTCCTGGTTTAGTCTTGGGAGAGTGCAAGTGTCCAGGAATTTATCCATTTCTTCCAGATTTACTGGTTTGTGTGCATAGAGTTGCTTGTAGTAATCTCTGATGGTAGTTTGTATATCTGTGGAAACGGTGGTGATGTCCCCTTGATCATTTTTTATTGCATCTATTTGATTCTTCTCTCTTTTCTTTTTTATTAGTCTGGCTAGTGGTCTATTTTGTTGATCTTTTCAAAAAACCAGCTCCTGGATTTGTTGATTTTTTGAAGGGCTTTTTGTGTCTCTATCTCCTTCACTTCTGCTCTGATCTTAGTTATTTCTTGTTTTCTGCTAGCTTTTGAGTTTTTTTGATCTTACTCCTCTAACTCCTTCAATTTTGATGATAGGGTGTCAATTTTAGACCTTTCCTTGCTCCTCATGTGGGCATTTATTGCTATAAGTTTCCCTTTAGACACTTCTTTAAATGAGTTCCAGACATTCTGTACATTGTTTCTTTGTTCTCATTAGTTTCAAAGAACATCTTTATCTCTGCCTTTATTTCATTGTTAATCCATTAGTCATACAGGAGCCAGTTTGTTCATTTTCCATGACGTTGTACGGTTTTGAGTTAGTTTCTAAATCCTGAGTTATAATTTGATTGCACTGTGGTCCGAGAGACTGTTTTTTATGATTTCCTTTCTTTTGCATTTGCTGAGGAGTGATTTACTTCCAATTATGTGGTTGATTTTAGAGTAGGTGTGATGTGGTGACGAGAAGAATTTATATTCTGTGGATTTGGGGTTGAGAGTTCTGTAAATGTCTATTAATTTCACTTGGTCCAGATCTGCATTCAAGTCCTGGATTTCCTTGTTGATTTTCTGTCTCATTTATCTGTCTAATATTGAGAGTGGAGTATTAAAGTCTCCCACTATTATTGTGTGGGAGTCTAAGTCTCTTTGTAGGTCATCAA
Organism: Cebus imitator; assembly: GCF_001604975.1. Lineage (NCBI taxonomy): Eukaryota > Metazoa > Chordata > Mammalia > Primates > Cebidae > Cebus > Cebus imitator. The sequence goes on along the minus strand of NW_016107624.1, from coordinate 62,159 downwards.
GGACTTGCTTTATGTATCTCGGTGCTCCTGTATTGGGTGCATATATATTTAGAATAGTTAGATTTCTTGTTCTATTGATCCTTTTACCATTATGTAATGCCCTTCTTTGTCTCTTTTGATTTTTGTTGGTTTAAAGTCCATTTTATCAGAGACTAGGATTGCCACCTCTGCTTTTCTTTTGCTCTCCATTTGCTTGGTAAATCTTCTTTCATCTCTTTATTTTGAGTCTATGTGTGACTTTGAACATGAGATGGGTCTCCTGAATACAACACACTGATAGTTCTTGGCTTTTTATCCAATTCACCAGTCTGTGTCTTTTGATTGGGGTATTTAGTCCGTTTGCATTTAATGTTAATATCGTTATGTGTGAATTTGATTCTGCAATTTTATTACTGGTTGGTTGTTTTGCCCTTTGTTTTGTGTAATTTTTTCATTGCGTTGTTGGTCTTTACTATTTGGTTCTTTTTTGCAGTGGCTGGTACTGATTTTTCCTTTCTGTGTTTAGTGCTTCCTCCAGGAGCTCTTGTAGGGCAGGTCTGAGAGTGACAAAATCTCTCAGCAATTGCTTGTCTGTAAAGGATTTTATTTCTCCATCACGAATGAAGCTTAGTTTGGCTGGATATGAAATTCTGGGTTGAAAGTTCTTTTCTTTAAGGATGTTGAATATTGGCCCCCACTCTCTTCTGGATTGTAGGGCTTCTGTTGAGAGATCTGCTGTGAGTCTGATGTGCTTTCCTTTGTGGGTGACCTGACCTCTCTGTCTGGCTGCCCTTAGCATTTTTTACTGCATTTCAACCCTGGTGAATCTGGCGATTATGTGTCTTGGGGTTGCTCTTCCAGAGGAGTATCATTGTGGTGTTCTCTGTATTTCCTGTGTTTGAATGTTGGCTTGCCTTGCTAGGTTGGGGAAGTTCTCCTGGATAATATCCTGAAGAGTGTTTTCCAGCTTGGATTCATTCTCCTTGTCATCTTCCAGTACACTGACCAAACGTAGATTAGGTCTTTTCACATAATCCCATATTTCTTGAAGGCTTTTTTCATTTCTTTTCACTCTTTGTTCTCTTTTCTTGCCTTCTTATTTCATTGAGTTGATCTTTAATCTCTGATATCCTTTCTTCTGCTTGATCTATTCAGCTATTGAAACTTGTATATACTTCATGAAGATCTTGTGCTGTGTTTTTCAGCTCCAACAAGTCATTTAAATTCTTCTCTAAGCTGATTATTCTAGTTAGCATTTCGTCTAACCTTTTTTCACGGTTTTTAGTTTCTTTGCATTGGGATAGAACATGTTCCTTTAACTCAGAGAAATTTGTTGTTACCCACCTTCTGAAGCCTGCTTCTGTCAATTAGCCAAATTCATTCTCTGTCCAGCTTTGTTCCCATGCTGGTGAGGAGTTGTGATCTCGTGGTGGGGGAGAGGATTTCTTGTTTTTGATAGTTTCATTCTTCTTGTGCTGGTTTCTTCCCATCTTGTTGGATTTATATAGTTTTATTCTCAGGTAGCTGCTTGGGGAGGTGGCCTTTCCTTTGTCTGCCTGCAGAGGTGATGCTGGACTGCCATGGATTCAGTGGAGCTGGTGTGTCTTTTATTTACTTAGGAAAATTAGGCCAGCTTCTGTAATGGTGGCTGCCCTTCCCCCTGCTGAGCTTGATTGTTCCTGATCGCTCTCTAACTGCTGTTCTGGGTGCAAAACTCTGGCATGAGAGTTTTTTAGCCTGCTGGGCTTGTGTGGGGAGGACCCGTCCTGCCATATGGGCTGTTTCCCTGCTTTCAGTTCCCCTTCTTTCTGTGGGGCAGGTGGCTCTGTCCGGCTGGCTTTCTGGCTTTCATGTCAGCCAGTGCTTCTGCCTTGAGCTATGCTGACAGCCCCGGTGCCGGCCGAAGTTGCTGTCTACCCTGTTCAGGCAGCTCACTGAGGCTTTTCAGCCCAGCGAAGATCTCCTTTTCTGTGAGTTGTAGAAGGCTTGGGTAGAGCACTGTATCCAAACCAAAGTGCCAGAGGGGGAGATCCCCTGATCGTCCGGTAGGTTGCATGCACCACTTGGGTAGAGCAGTGTCCCACTTTGCCTTAACTTGCCCTATTTGGTTTATACCCACTGTCCAGCCAGATCCACAAAATGAACCTGATACCTCATTTGGAATTGTGGAGACCACTTGGTTTCTGCCTCTCTCTCACTGGGAGCTGCTTTCCCAAGAGGAGATGCATCTTATTCGGCTGTCTTGGGATACCCCTGACCTCTGGTTTTTACTTAGAAAAGAAGATTGCATTGGAGCCTACCTTATCAAGTTATTGAAAGAATATAAGGAAATAATATGTTCACTTATTAACACTGAGCCTTACTTATAGTAAGTACTCAGTAAATGTTAACTGCCATTATGATATATAAGCAGTCAGATGTGTCCCACAAGTATAAATGCAGGCAAAGTAGTACTTTGTGCCTTACACACTTTTCAGAAAAAGGCACGGGAGGAAAAGAAAGAATATAGGAAAGAGTAGGATGGATGGAAAAATAAAAGGAGCAATAGGGCATGGATAGTCTCTTTGAGTATGGTGTTTTGTTTTTTTTTCCCATTTATTTATTTTATTGCATTTTAGGTTTTGGGGTACATGCGAAGAACATGCAAAACTGTTGCATAGGTACACACGTGGCAGTGTGATTTGCTGCCTTCCTCCCTATCACCTACATCTGGCATTTCTCCCCTTGCTATCTCTCCCCAGCTCCCCACCCCCCACCGTCCCTCCCCTATTTCCCCCCAACTGACCCCAGT
>NW_016107624.1:13648-54184 GCF_001604975.1 Cebus imitator | reverse complement strand
GCGGGGAAAGCAGTGGCGCCGGCGGGCACAGCCACGCTGGCCGAAACAGCCGCGCTGGTGACCGTGGAGCTCCTCTGCCTGGGAATTTCCTAGTCTGTGGGCAATAAAAATGTGGCATCCACTCACCCTCTGCGCTTTCACTGGGAGCAACAATCCTGAGCTGTTCCTAAACGGCCATCTTGGATCCTCCCCCCCGCCCCGAGTATGTTAGAGAGACTAAATATTTTGGAATCAAACGGGCCTGGGTTTAAATCATGAAGCCAGCCGTTTAATCTCTTAGAGCTTCATTCTCCTCACAGATAAAATGGAAATAAAAATGCCTTCTCCTAGAATTTGAACAAATTATATATCTGATCTCTTTTTCACACCTGACATGGGAAAAGATTGAACCAGGTGGGAAAATAGGAAGTAACATTTATTAAGGGTTTACTGTGTACCAGTTGTGAAGTTTGATAGAAATAATGCATGTAAAATATCTGGCACATCGTAGGTGCTTAGGACAAGGTATTGGTATGTTGGGAGTAAAATTTCAGCAGGAGACCCAGATGTGCCTAGAACAACTATGCTTTTCATCTCCCTTTCCTCCATAGTTTCCAATTAAGGGCTCTATATACATGGAGCAATAAGAGAATAGAGCTTGAGGTATGACTATATTAATAACTTTATTAATAAAAATCTGCTCTCCCAAGAAAAGGCTTTCTGATAAAAGTTAGATTTGAGCACATGGCTGGAGGCCTAAGCAAAGCTCCCAATTGCTCTACTCAACCTGAATCTGACCTACCCATTGGTGTCAGCATGCAGAGGGGAGACAAGGAGGGCCAGGCACCTTGCCTCAGCTTATAAATTTCTCTGGATGGTGTAGAAGCTGGAACTACCAGAGAGCAGCTGGCCCACCCCAAAGGACAGCTTTACCGGGTGTGAGATAGAATGTGCAAATAATGAGGAGGACAGGGGGCCTGACTTGGAGGCTTGAAAACCCCCCTCCATAGTAACATGTGGCCCAAGTAGTGCCTTGAACTCTGACTCATCTGATAACTATTCTTCCTACCCATGGGGGCTGCCAGAAAAAAAAAATCTGATGTAGAAAGGAAGGTATGCCCTGTCCCCACACTCCATATATTTCCAAGGGAATCCTTTAGGCTTGTTTTTGGATATTATTTTCCCTTTCAAGGTGGTCCTTGTGTGTGGATTTCACCTTCCCGCCCATCCAACTCCATGTTGAGCCTCTACATCAGGCTCTGGCTACCTATCTCTGAATCTGATGCCATACTTTCTGACCTCCAGCTTCTCTGACTTTCTCCAGTTCACTCTTCTCATTGCTACCTATAGCTTTCTTGAAATACACTTCCAGATCAAAAACTTCACTGGCTGCAGACTAAAAGTTACATCTCTTAGGATTGCGGTCTAGAGCAGGGCACCCTAACTCTTGGATACTGCTCCATGGCCTATTAGGAACCAAGCTGCACAGCAGAAGGTGAGCAGTGTGCAGGCCAGCGAAGCTTCATCTGTATTTATAGCAGTTCCTCATTGGTTGCATAACCACCTGAGCTCTGCCTCCTGTCAGATCAGCTGTAGCATTAGACTCTCATAGGAACAGAAGCCCTGTTGTGAACTGCACACACGAGGGATCTAGGTTGCATACTCCTTATGAGAATCTAATGCCTTATGAACTGTGGCTGTTTCCCATAACCCCCGGATGGGGCTATCTAGTTGCAGGAAAAGAAGCTCAGGGCTCCCACATAATCTGTATAATTATTTCATTATATATTATGGTGTAATAATAATAGAAATAAAGTGTACAATAAATGTGCTTGAATTGTCCTGAAACCATCCCCTCATCTTTCACGGGTCCATGGAAAAATGGTCTTCCACAAAACTGGTTCCTGGTGGCAAAAAGATTGGGTACTGCTGCTCTTGACCACCACACACTGATTTCACCTATCCTTCCCATTCACAGAACTGTCAATTCAATCCATTCCCCTCCTGCACAGTGCCCTTATATAACTGAGTGTATGTTTCTCTCAGTTGACTTTTAACCCCTTAAGGCAGGAACTATAGTTCATCCATCTTTATAGTTGATATGCAATGTTTGGAACATAGTAGATATTGAAAATATTGGAGTGGGCTTTTGGAAATAAACTTCCAGTTTAGATCTACTGTCTACCACTTACTATGAGGTTTTGGAAAAAGCTTTCAAAATATCTGCACTTCAGTACCCCCAACTTAAAAATGGAGCTGAGAATAATATGTATCTCATGGGGCTAATTTGAATATTGAACCGGTTAGTCTTTTTAAATTCATTTTGCTAGTGCTTGGTATAAATAAGTATGCAGTAAAAGTTGGTAAAAGTTAACTATTATTACTATCGCCGTTACTCAACCATCTCACAGTGCAAGGCTTACAGGAATTAGCATGAATTATAACCATCATCATCAACCATCACTTTTATTTGGGGCCTTACTACTTTCATCATTAACTTTAAAATGATCCTCACACCAATTCTGTGAAATCCTTCTTCAGATAAGGAAACTGAAACAAAGAAAGTTTAGTGGCCTTTCCGCATGACAGGGAAAAGACACAAAAATAGATTTTTTGGTTGTCTGGTTTACTATTCATTTCATTACACTGTGACTTCCAAAATAAATTGTCTAAGCCCTACACTAAATTGATTTAACTTACTCATCTTTTTAAATTTTAAAAATAAGACTGTGAATTTCTTAAATGCTAGGACTGTGTTATATTTTATCTGTATTCTCTGAATTTCATGAAACACGTAGGAAAAGGCCCATACTCAAAATATTTTTGAAAAGATAAAAAGAAAGAAAGAAAGGAAAATATTAGGGTATGCAAGATTACCCCCTAATTTTTCACGTACCTATAATATAACTTATATTAACTACTCTTTATCAGAAGTGAGTGTCCTTTCTTTTTAGTTTAATGGACAAATTGGTACTAGCAATCATCTCTTACCCAATTCCTCTTCAGAAAATGCAGAATGTAGAATAAGTAGAGTTATATTCCCCTGTAAGAATCCTGCTACAATTTCTCTGACATCATGAAAACATTTATAGTACAGTGCAATCTGGGAGAATCATTAATTATATTCAAAACTCTTGAGTTTATGTCTTTGGAGTTGCTTGAGATGGAATTAGCAAACTCCTTTAAATTAATGAAAATCCTGAACTCATTGAAAAGACTCATTCAGCTGCCTTGCTCTGTGTTACAAAATCATCTTAGCCAAAATCTTGGAAATCATAACATCCAAAAGAGGCTTCATCAGAATAAATGCTCCACAAGAGCAGACCTTGCCTGTTCGTGCTCTGATGAGCTCCCAGCACCTAGAATAGTGCCTGGCATGTAGTCAGAGCACAGTGATTATTTGTTGAATGAATTAAAAGGATCCAATAAGAACCTTTGAATGAGAGTGCCTGTGGTTTATTTATTCGGTTCAAGTCAGAGGCACTTGCATTTGCATGATTATAAGTCTCCTTTAAAAATAAGTTGATCCCAATTCTCCTAATGATTCTGTGAAATCAGGCAGACGTGGCTGGATATTTATGATTGACCTTACTAATTAGCAAATGGATAAGCTTCCAAACACAAACCATGATACCTGACTTCTGTATACAGCAGCAAATCCAAATGTATTCAAATTGTTCACAACACCACTGCATGCAGTTTACCAGAAGATTTGATTGCCTTCTTTTGAGCAATGCCTGATATAGCCGTACCTCTAGCTGCTTTCGTGAATTGCACCAGCTCATTCTCTTCAGGACCCATGACAAGGATACACATTGTCTTTAATTCTAATTGAAGGTTTCAATCCTGGGACATTTCAAATATTGTAGGTGACACATGCTGTCTCTTCCAAGGCCACATTTTGAAGGGTTTTCTAACAAGGAAGCAGCCAGATTTGAATATGGTAACATTAGACCTTGTCAGACAAAAACATCAATATTGGTGCATAATTAATGCTTGGAGCTTCTCTGACATGGACAGAGCAGGCCCAGAGTGCTTTCAAAAATCAATTTGCTACCTGAATTACAAACATCGTAGATGCAACCTGACAGGCTGATGCTATTAGAACATGGGGGCACCTATCGAAACATTTGAGAAAACCAAAGATCTGATCTCTCCTTCACTCCTGATATAGGAAGAAATTGAACAGGGTTGAGATAAAAAAAGTAACATTTATTAAGGATTTACTATGTGCTATACAAAGTACTTAGAACTATATGGACACCATCTTGTTTCAATTCTCAGAATACTTGAAGAAATAAGAGTTATAATCCTAATATTAAAGAGAGGAGAATAAAGTCTCAAATAGATCAAAGAACATAATTGGGCCAGGTGCAGCGGCTCACGCCTGTTATCCCAGCACTTTGGGAGGCTCAGGTGGGCAGATAATTTGAGGTCAGGAGTTTGAGACCAGCCTAGCCAACATGGTAAGACCCTGTCTCTATTAAAATTACAAAAAATTAACTGGATGTAGTGGTGTGTACCTGGAATCCCAGGTACTCTGGAGGTTGAGGTACAGAATCACTTAAGCCTGGGAGATGGAGACTGCAGTGAGCCGAGATTGCACCACTACACTCTAGCCTGGGTGATAGAGTGAGACTTTATCTCAAAAAAAGAAAACAAAAAACCAAAAACATAACGAAGGTTACAAACTGTAAGTAAGTAACACAAGTAGTGGAATTTGGATGCAAATATGGCCCAAAATTCCAATTTTTTCTTTTACATTTTTTCCCCCAGAACTATAGCCTGTTTCTACCTTCTCTGTCCTTTTAGAGTAGTTTTTTCAAAGCTCTGTTGCAGGGAATGAGGAGTGCTTCTGCAGAAGTGCAATTGTGGCTAAAAAGTGAATAAGTTAACTTAAAGGAAAAATTCACCTCACAAATTACAATTAAAAAATAATGTGCACATTCCATTACATTGAATGACTGATTTACATACCACAATGACTACCAAAGAGCAAACTTATTTTGTGTGTGTATGTGCATGTAGACATTGGAGTATGCATGCAGACTTTGGAATAAATGAAATTAAACTTTCTCTTGTAGTCTGCATGTCCATCCATCCATCCATTCAGGTCTGCCTATCTATTTATCTGTCTATCTATGTATCTATCTGTCCATCTTAGAAATGTAAGTGTGTTATTATTTAGAAGCCTGTAACCCTGTAGTGGGATTTTATTTTAACCAAGAGAAGTGATTTTACACTCATGCAAAACTCTATAAATACTACTATTTATCTGTGAGAAATATTTTTATCAATATGTGCAACTCAAAGAAAATACCAAAACATATTAGATTCTCAAGGTATTTAAGACCATAAGTCTTATCCAAAATTCTTGCATTATTGTTTTATTGAACAAAACATTGTTTTGATGAGGGGTGTTTAAGTGTCGAAAAAAGGAACTTAGTAAATAAATGCATATTATGAAGATGTGTTTTGATCTGCTTTACATATTAAAACATTACATTTTCTATATAAAATTTCATTTTTATAAAAAGAGTTCTATTAAAGCAAGTTGAAAATCATTGAGCTAAAAAATTTGGGATTTTCACAAGTTTGATTCCTTTGATCTAAAAGATTTCAGGTGGCTCATGCCTGTAATCCCAGCACTTTGGGAGGCTGAGGTGGGTGGATCACCTGAGGTCAGAAATTCCAGACCAGCCTGGACAACATGGTGAAAGCTCATCTCTACTAAAAATACAAAAAATTAGCCAGGCATGGAGGCACACACCTGTAGTCCCAGCTACTCAGGAGGCAGAGGCAGGAAAATCGCTTGAACCCAGGAAGTGAAGGTTTCAGTGAGCTGGGATTGCACCATTCCATTCCAGTCTCGGCAGCAAGAGTAAAACTCTGTCTCTAAAAACAACAACAACAACAACAAAAAAAAAACAAATAAAAGATTTCAGTTAATTCAGTGTCTAAAAGTAAGCATAATATTAATCATAATACCATAAATGCCCAAAGTGGATTTTTATACATAAAATCTACCCATATTTTAAGACCTAACTAACAAAACACAACTCCTTGATCAGTTCTTTTTCCAGACCACAGCTTTTCCACAGTGTGGAAATAGTACCAAGAGTGGGGTTGCAAAAGAGACCCAGAGATAAAATGTGAAACTGGCTGCATATTGTGCCACTTCAGGCACTTCTCAATAAGGGGATCAGAAATATTTTTTCTTTGGATATGCATAAATTTAATTCTGCCTCTTGTTTAACACATTCCTTAAACCACATTTTTTTTTTCCTGGCTTCTACTTCCGTTGCTGAATCTTCCATTTCTCTCTTTATTGCAGTCTTCAAGTTTAATACATGTTTTGTCTCCTCTGCTGCAGTCTTGCCTCCTGTCAGCCACCATTCAAATTCTCCCTTCACTTACAATTCTTTAGCCTGTTCTAATTAAGCAACTTTGGTGCACTAATCACACTAATAACACCAATTAATGGCCTATTTGAATCTGCAGACTTTACCATTATAACTTCATAGTTTCTACTCTCTTTGGCTCTGGCATGATTGTGTGATTTGATTTTGCCAATATAGTACAGCAGAAATGACAGTGTGCTGATTCTGAGCTTAGTTCTCAGGAAACCTTGCCTACTTCCACTTAATCTCTTTCATAATTGGTTTTCTTGTGCTTATACTATGGCCTTGACCCCCAAGAGCCTGATCAAGGAATGTGAGAGACATTTGGAGGCTGAGACATATGGAGAGTAGAGGCATCTTGGCTGACATCCAAGCCAAGACCAAAGGAACTGCCCACCTGATTTGAGCCTAAAATGTCAGCCCAGAATTGTGTGATAAATAAACAGTTGTTGCTTTGAATTACTAAGTTATAGGGTGGTTTGTTGTGTACAAGAACCAACTGACAGAGTAATCCTCTTAGACTCAGCCCCATTTCTCCCATTGGCTTTAACTGGGTTCTATTGCGTGCCTGGGTATGCAGCCCGTAATCTGTTCCTCCTTCACAGAATTTAGCCCTTTTTGATACTTTTACCTAAATTATCTTTGCTTATATTATCTTATCTTGTCTACCAGATGGCAAACATCTTGAGAATGAGATTTGTGCCTAAATCATACTCCACCTTGCTCTCTAAGATCCAACCACATTGCTTTTCCAACAGTTCCTGGAATGTATCATTATAGCCTGCCTTGGTTTTTGGCAATTTCTGTTCCTTTTGATGGAGACACTTTCCCCCAAGCATTTCCCATTCTTCTCATGGCTGGCTTCCTTGCATCTTTCACATTTCAGTTAAAGGTCACTTTCTACTGGAGGCCTCCCCAGACTACTCACAGTAAATCATGTACATCTTTCTCAACTTTGTTGTTCTCTATCACAATGCTTTTTCCCTCCCAGGATCTTATAATGTGCCATTATTTTCTGTACTTATTTTTTTTCTTGTTAATTATCAAGTTCCTTCACTAGAATCTAAACTCAATGAACATAAGAACCAAATCTGACATGTTCTCTTCACTGGGTCTTGAATGATTAGCTCCTTGCTGGGGATATAGGAGGCATACTACTCATATTCATTGAATGAATGAATTCATGATACCTTTCTATATCCTCTCAGAGGTCTCGTACATTGCAGATATTCAGTGTATAATCTGTTCATTGGCTGGTTCTCTGATTTCATTCTATCACCCAAAGCCTTATGAGGCCACTATAATATCTAGGAGTATCTTTATTTTCTGGATGAGAGAGGACTGGTGAGGTTAATTGCATACCCTAATTCATTGAGCAAGTTAGGGATCATGATAATGAGAACTCAGGTGTTCTGAGTTCCTTCCTCGAGCTGTTCAAACCACTCCACAATGCTTGTACACAGCAAGCTGGGTGGAAGATTTTTCTTTTAAAAAATTAGGAAGACACTGTTGTGTATTACCAAAGTCTCAATTATAATTTAATAATTACAATTGTTGTCATCAATTCACAAATTCACATCACAACTCAAACTAAGCTTATAGAATTATATATAGGATAGCTCTTCTGAGATCCTTTAAAAGCAAATTTATGGGAATTATTTTGTAATTAGCCAAGTGACTGTACATGAATGGAGGTCTGAATCCAGCCTTAAGCCTTCACCTTCATGACATACTACTGCTATGGTTCCAATGCCCCAGCACAGTTGGCTCAGTTAAGGTAGTTAACTAGCCTTCCTTCCTGTCCTGCTTACCAAAACTTTTAAAGCCCTAGTTGAATTTTCATAAAGTCTAAATTAATTGAGCTGAAATCCTGAAGTTGGATTTTTCTTGGGATGCTGGAGATTGGCTTAGATATGAGGCAAGGTTTTTATAGGGACAGAGTATCTTAGCCACGAATTCCAAGGCAGCCCAAGGGGGTTGTGTGGTGTAGCAGCTCACTGGACAGGGACATCACTCATGGGCTCTGTCAGAAAGGGCAGCAGGCAGGGCTTTGACAACAATTTAATCAAATTGACACTCACCCCACCTTCAGGTTTAATTCTGTCCCTGGAAGTCAGATGCTCAAGCAAACCAAGCAAAGTGTTTGCTCACTTTAAATGGAGTGAATCAAGGGCATGCAAGAAGATAAAGGATGAGTCATAGAATGTTCCAGTTGGAGGGGTTCTTAGCAATCACCTAGTCAGAAAAGCAAATCCTGACCCAAATAAAGGAGATAAATAAAAATAAAGCATTGCTAATGTGAGAAAGCCAGAGATGTGTATAGTCAGTGGTCTGTGCTCTGGCAGGTGGGGTGCTGGGCTTGAAGGCAGGAAACCAGGAGACGTCGGAGAACAGTCACTTCTGAGCCTTGTCGCCCTGGGAAGGACATTCCCAGGTATGCATTTCAGGGTTTGGATTTCTAAATGAGGCATGTGTGTTGGGGATATGGTGGGGATGTTGATTAAGGCTCTCAGGTCTCTTCTAACTCTTGGCTTTCTTGGAGTAAGTAAAGGCAGCACAAACCAAGACAATGAGAGGCTGAGAGAATTTGGACTCTAAAAGGCAGGGAGCCCAGAAATCTGGATTTTAATCTCTGCCATCACTCTCTCCCATCAGAAGTTTTAAAAACAAATATTCTGGGTTGAATAATTTATAAACCAAGGCACAATGTTTTAAAAAGAATCCAGAAAGTGTTTCCTTAATTGATCTTTAACTCTCATATCACACTAGTCTCCAGCTTCTAACTGGGCGAAAAGAAGACATTGAAATTTAGCAAAATGAAAGTGACAGGGATAAAGGAAAAGTGGGATTATCTTTGTGCCAGTAGAGGGAGGAGGTCTTGGAGCCACCAGACAGACTCTGGTTTTGGTGGGTTGGGAGTCTGCCCCACTTGTTTCTGGGACTTGCCTTCTGTCTTTGCTCAGTCCTCAGTGTCCTGCAGGGCCTTGGGTCCTGGGCTGGCATCGACCACTGACCTTGGAGTATCTGTCAAAAATATCCACTTGGGAGGTCTCTTGTGAACTCAGGTCTTTGTTGACCCACTGGTCCTTCTCCTGGGGTACAAAGGGAGGACATTCCAGCCCCCCTCAGAGTACACATAGGCTATGGCGGTCAGCTGAACTCACTTTACCTTTGCTGGGTTCCTGCCTTCTGTGTCTTAGTGCATTCAGTGGAGAAGTCAAACAGCAGCCGGGTGCCTTCTTATTTTGTTTCCATATCTAGGGGTTGTAATGGAGATTTTATTGTGTTATGCCCTCTCCCTGATCCTTCTTTGGGTTGAGTCACTTGGGATTGGTAGGGTTCTCTTTCCGAGGACCCAGGCCTCATCTCCACTGTGTCTTATCCCTTCCAAATCTTCGTCTCTAGTAAAATATGTACCTGTTCCTATTCCCATCTGATGGAAGCTTGAGTTATGTCCTATGCTGAGAATTTGTTTGTTTACCTATAACATGAAAATTTAATGCTAAATTGTGGTGGCTGGGCTCTTGGTGTCTAATGAGAGCTTTTAGAATTTAGAAATCCCTTTTCTCTCTAAACAAAGTCTGAAGATTATTGTTTTATTTTTTTTAAGTCTAACTTGATCATCTAAGTTGAGTTGTAACTTTATTATTTTAGCTAGTAATGTCCTTTCTGTGAAGCACTGCCTGAAACACATGGATTCAATAACTAGGGAATTGACAATGTGTTATGAATTGAGAGGAATGGAAAATACATTGCTTTGCATAATCAAAAATACTATATATTTTATATGGAGAATAAAGGAAAACAAGAGAAATGTGGTACAGTGTACAGTGTGGTATAAAGAGCAGATGTCTGGGACTCAGGATACCCCAGTTCCAGTCCTGACCCCCGATCCTACTGAGCTTTGTAGCTTTCAGCAAGTCATATAATCTTTCTGGTCCTCAATTTTCCCTCTGGTTCAATGAAACCATTGGGTGATGTGGAGTCTTAATAAGGGAAAAGGATTCAGGCTGGCAGAAGCAGGGGAAAGCAAAAAGAAAAAGCAGATAAGCTGTAAGTCTGCATTGCTTCATGGTCCAGAATACTGACCCCTCCTGCTCAAATAACTTACAATCTTCCTGCACCCGATTTATCATCAGACCCTCAGCTAATAGAAAAATGCAAGTTAGCTCACAGCAACCTTGGCTTTATCAGTACTACATGTAGCTTTCTCCAGCATAAGCACCATCTTATAAAATCCCCAGCAAACCTTTGTATCCTTGCAGTCAGTTCTCTTGCTGACCTGCCTGTTGCACCCTTGTAACATATTTTCATACTCTCCCTAATAACTGCCTTTCTTTACCTACAACTGTCTTAGTAAGTTTCTTTATGGCCCATGCCACCAGCCCCACTGAATCACCACAAGCAACAGGTGAGATTATCTGGAAAGTTCTTTCACACTATAACAGATCAGATGACTGTTAGCTTTTCCCAGGTTCAGCAGAACCCTGCAATAAGGATGGAGGGCAGGATGGTGCGACAGAATGAGGGCTTAGGACTCAGGCCGGGATGGGTTTAAATCTCAGCTCTGCCAATTTTCTTGCTGTGTCTTAGGCAGGTACCTTTACCTGTCTATGGCTCAATTCTACTATCTCAAAAATGGGAATTTTAAAACTTGGTAAATTTGTTGTGAGGATTAAGTCATGCATTTGATTTCCCTCACTATGAGGTCAGAAATGTGTTTGTTTTTCTCCACCACTGTATTCCTAGTGCCTATTATAGTCCCTGGTGCCTAATACATTCTCATAAATAGTCCCTGAATAAATGAAAGAAAGAATGATGAATTTAAAATATGTAGCAGAGAGCTTGGGCATGGTAGATGGTCTTTGAGGACTTCTTTCCTCCTTTATGCCTGTTTTCCTTCTTTTTCTATCTCTCCCTTCCTCATTCATTCCTCTTTGCTCATTCCCTCCCATTTTAGTTTGTGTGAAGCTCTTCCTACCAGCTGCAGGAGACCCTGAGGGGGTAGGTCCTCTGGCTAAAGACCCCAAGAACACAGTCAAGCTGACCTGAGTTGCAAGAGGGGTGTTTTGGAGCACTGGAGGAAGAAAAGCAGAGGCTGAGCTGTGCTCCTCACAGCTGGGGCTGCTCACGCCTGCCACCCAGGTGTCGAGTGAAAGATAGGCTGCAGGAGTGGAGAGTGTTAGAGCTGCCACCTTAGGATTGATTCTAAGAAAAACAAAGCAACATATGGTGTGGCTTGAGTTGATGGGGATGGGCAGTGGTGGTGGTGGAGGGCAGGAGAGGTGTACAGAGGGAATCAGGGAGCAGGAAGAAGGAGCAGGGCAGATTGCTCAATAAGCTCTTTGATCAAGCCACCCAAGCTGCTGCTCACCATTCCTTTGAATAATTTTAGGCTATTAGAGCTAGGAGGATTCTAAATGAGCCTGGAAGTTGCCCGTTTTACAGATGCAAATACAGAAGCTCAGTGAGGAGCCTGACCTGCATAGGTCACAGAATGAGGTCAAATGGCAGCAGTTCATGTATTCCTGAATGCCTGAGCAGGATCATGAAGGCAGTAAGTCAGCAGGTGAATGCCAGCAGGACTGGGCATCAGCGAGGTGTCAGTCATCTCTGGTTTGAGAAAGCACACACATAGAATGGATGAGCTTTGCCTAAGACATGTTTGAAATACACAGTTCCTGGCAGGTCCCTGGGTACTCCTGCAAACTCAATACCTCACCCTTAGAATTGTGGGAGACAAATTAAGTCCCTCAAATGCTTAAAAAAAAAAACTGCAGCACTGAAGTAAGCCTGGCCCAGCTGGCTGCAGTTGCAAACAGCCCAAGATGATAACTCAACTCTGTACCAGGATTCTGGTATTTGAAATGTGGCGAAATCCTCTGGCTTCTGTGTATGTCCCACTTTTAGAAATGGGACTAGCAGAGTAATGGTGGAGGGTGGGAAAGGAAGATAGAAAATTTAAAATTGATGCTAGCTGGTTATTTTGCCCATCTTCATAGTGTCAAAAACCCCATTTTTTCAGCCCCAAAACTCCTTAAGCTGATAAGCAACTTCAGCAAAGTCTCAGGATATAAAATCAATGTGCAAAAATCATAAGCATTGTGCACCAATAATAGACAGCCAAATTATGAATGAACTTCCATTCACAATTGCTACAAAGAGAATAAAATACCTAGGAATACAACTTACAAAGGATGTGAAGGACCTCCTCAAGGAGAACTAAAAACCGCTGCTGAAAGAAATAAGAGGACACAAACAAATGGAAAAACATTCCATGCTCATGGATAGGAAGAATCAGTATTGTGAAAATGGTCATGCTGGCCAAAGTAATTTATAGAGTTAATGCTATTCCCATCAAGCTACCATTGACTTTCTTCAAAGAATTAGAAAAAACTACTTTAAATTTCATATAGGACCAAAAAAGAGCCTGTATAGCCAAGACAATCCTAAGCAAAAAGAACAAAGCTGGAGGCATCACGCTACCTGACTTCAAACTATACTACAGGGCTACAACAACCAAAACAGCATGGTACTGGTACCAAAACAGAGATATAGACCCGTGGAACAGAACAGAGGTTTCAGAGGCAATGGCACATATCTACAATCATCTGATCTTTGAGAAACCTGACAAAAACAAGCAACGGGGAAAGGATTCCCTGTTTAATAAATGGTGTTGGGAAAACTGGCTAGCCATATGCAGAAAACCGAAACTGGACCCTTACCTTACACCTTACATAAAAATTAACTCAAGATGGATTAAAGACTTAACCATAAGACTTAAAACCATAAAAACCCTAGAAGAAAACCTAGGCAATATCATTCAGGACATAGGCATGAGCAAAGACTTCATGGCTAAAACACCAAAACCAATGGCAACAAAAGCCACACTTGACAAATAGGATCTAATTAAACTAAAGAGCTTCTGCATAGCAAAAAACAAAAAACAAAAACAAAAAAATCATCAACAAAAAAATCAACAGGCTACCTACAGAGTGGGAGAAAATTTTTGCAATCTATCCATCTGACAAAGGGCTAATATCCAGAATCTACAAGGAACTTAAACAAATTTACAAGAAGAAAACAAACAACCCCATCAAAAAGTGGGTGAAGGATATGAACAGACACTTTTCTTTTTTTCTTTTATCTCTTCCTCATTCTTATTTTTATTGTACTTTAAGTTCTGGGGTACATGTGCAGGTCATGCAGGATTGTTGCATAGGTACATACATGGCAAGGTGGTTTGCTGCCTCCATCCTCCCATCACCCACATCTGGTATTTGTCCTCTCATTATCCCTCCCCACCCTCTCCATCCTCTGCTATCCCTCCACTAGACCCCCTCAACTGTCTGCAGTATGTGATGTTATCCTCCCTGTGTCCATGTGTTCCAATTGTTCAACACCCACCTATGAGTGAGAACATGTGGTGTTTGGTTTTCTGTTCTTGTGTCAGCTTGCTGAGAATGATGGTTTCCAGATTCATCCATGCCCCTGTGAAGGACACAAACTCATTGTTTTTTATGGCTGCATAGTATTCCATGGTGTATATGTGCCACATTTTCTTTATCCAGTCTATTGTGATGGACACTTGGGTTGGTTCCAGGTCTTTGCTATTGTAAACAGTGCTGCAATGAACATATGTGTGCGTGTGTCTTTATAATAGAACAATTTATAATTCTTTGTGTATATACCCCGTAATGGGATTGCTGGTTCAAATGGAACAGATAGTTTTCAAAAGAAGACATTTATGTGACCAACATATGAAGAAAAGCTCATCATCACTGGTCATTAGAGAAATGCAAATCAAAACCACAATGAGGTACCATCTCATGCCAGTTAGAATGACAATCATTAAAAAGTCAGGAAACAACAGAGGCTGAAGAGAATGTGCAGAAATAGGAACACTTTTACACTGTTGGTGGAAATGTAAATTATTTCAACCTTTGTGGAAGACAGTGTGGCCATTCCTCAAGGATCTAAAACCAGTAATACAATTTGACCCAGCACTCCCATTACTGGGTATATACCTAAGGGATTATAAATCATTCTACTGTAAAGACACATGCACACATATGTTTATTGCAGAACTATTCATAATAGCAAAGACTTGGAAACAACCCAAATGCCCATCAGTGATAGACTGGATAAAGAAAATGTGGCACATATACACCAAAAATACTACGTGCCATAAAAAAAAATGAGTTCATGTCCTTTGCAGGGACATGGATGAAGCTGGAAATCATAATTCTCAGGAAACTAACACAGGAACAAAAAACCAAACACTACATGTTCTCAATCATAAGTGGGATTTGAACAATGAGAACATATGGACACAGGGAGGGAAACATCACACACCAGGGCCTGTTGGGGGTTAGGGGACAAGGGGAGGGATAGCATCAGGAGAAATACCTAAAGTAGATAACGGGTTGATGGGTGAAGCAAACCACCATGGCACATGTATACCTCTGTAACAAACCTGCATGTTCTGCACATGTATCCCAGAACTTAAAGTATAATTTAAAAAAAAATTTAATATGGAAACCAGGAGTCCAAATAAGGTGTTGTCTCCCTCTCAGACTCACTTTGTAACATGGGAGCCATGTAGATAGATTCATGATCTCTGTCACTAGTTACCAGATATGAGCTCTATGAAGATAGAAATGTCTGTCTTCTGTTTTGTATAATGTAATCCCAAGGCCTAGAATAGTGTTCTAATCATGTAATAGGTGCTTAATAAATAAATGTTTTTGGCATGAATAAATGAATGTATCTTGAAATTAGGTAACCTTGAATGAGTTCTAAACTCAGTTTCACATCTCACATAGCCATGTGGCTTGGGTAAGTCACTTCCCTTTTCTGAATCCTCATTCTTCCATTCGTAAATGGGATAATCAGATCTAGCTGATGAAGGTGTTAGGAAGACTCAATGAGGTGGGTTATGGAAAGGATTTAATAGAATGCTCAGTACAAAGTTGTACAACTATGAAAAGTATTCTGGCATTGTCATCATCATGACTGCTAAGGGGCTTTCTCCCAGGATTGAGGGAGGGCTCTCCATTTAGGCAGAAAGATTCTTAGCAGTCTAATCCACTTTGGATAATATTGTGTCCCCTTGTGCTTTTTCTGGGGCCATTTACTATTATAGGCATCTCCCAAATCATGTTTTCTTTCCTGTTTAACATGCCCTCTTAGTAATACCCTGGACCTCCTTTTGTCTTAGAATTTTTTACCTTTCCCAAATCATCATACCAAAAAGACACCTGGACTCATATGTTTATTGCAGCACTGTTCACGATGGCAAGGATGTGAATCAACCCAAATGTCCACCAATGGAGGACTGGATTAAAAAAAAAAGTGTTACATATATGCCATGGAATACTACTCAGCCATGAAAAAGAATGAAATCATGTCTTCTGCAGTAACATGAATGGAAATGGAGACTATTATCCTCATGTAAGTGAAACAACTCAGAAACAGAAAGTCAAGCACTGCATGTTCTCACTTAAAGTGGGAGCTAAACAATGGATACATATGGGCATACAGAGTGAAATAATAGACATTGGACACTCCACAAAGTGGGAGAGAGGGAGGTGGCATGTGGATTGGAAAACTACCTGTTAGGTACAGTATTTGCTATTTGGGTGATGGGTACACTAAAACCCCAGACTTCACTATACAATATATGCATGTAAGACATGTGCTTTTGCACCCCTTAAATATATAAAAATTAAAGTTAAAAATAACAAAATAAAAAGGCTTTTGAAGATGGTGAAAAAAAAGAACATTTTCCCTTTCTCTCTACATGTAAGATTTATAGCAATCCATCTGACTCATCATCCATGCTGGTTATGAGAGAGGACCAGGGGATGTCTTTGGAGCCAAATGCCAGGAGGGCTCAGATCTATCCAGACTGTTTCCCAGGGCTCTCATAGACGGGTGGTGTGTGCCAAAAGATGCAAAAAGCCATCAGGAAAAGCACAGCGCCTAGAGGGAATGGCTGATGACAAACACCTCAGAGTGCCGTCCAGGTGGCTCTGGGAAGGCCTTTCCTCCTGTCTCCTGTAATAACATCCTCTCTGCTGGTACTGGGATGTGGGTTGTCATGGAGATGGGGTTGGGCTGCTGAACAGAGAAGAGTTATGCAACACTGAAATCAGAAAATGTTTTTGTAGTTGATGTTATTGTGGTTTTGACTTACACAAGAATTGACCAAAATGTATTCTTTTAAGATGAGAACGTGACATTCCCTCTGATATCAATAAAATCTCCCAAGATTCAGCAATCTGAACTTCCTGACGTTAGTCAGAAATCAAGACATCTTTTCAGAGGGTCCTAGTACTGGTAACAACACTCACTCACCCACTCAAGTAGCAAGTGATTTTCTGGTCTCTAGAGGAGTCATCCATTGAACAAATAAATCTGTCAGTACATAAAAATTTCAAATTTTGATCAGTTTCATGAAGGAAAAGTACAAGGTCCTATGAAATAAAATTACACGAGAGAAAAATTTAGATCTAGGTCTCTTGGAAAGTCTCTTTGAGGAAGTGACATTTCAGCTGAGACCTGTAGAATGGAGAACTAGCCAAGAAAAGAATGGAAGAATGGGAGTGGAGGGTGTTTTGGGCAAGTAGGTGGGTAGATGTGAACATGGGCGTGAGTGTTCCAGGCTTTGAGGTGAGAAAGAGCTTGCTGTGTATGAACATCCAAAAGAGGACTGCATTTGGGAGAAAAGTTCCAGGAATTTGTGTATATCACCATTGCAGCAATCTCATGCTTATGAACTGGGAAGCCTGGGCAACCCTTGACTAGTCTTTTTTTTATAGCCCTAGGAGATGACTCGTGATATAGGAACTGTCTTTATACATGTACTTTATACTGTACTTTAAACTTGAGACCTTGAGAAGGTTGCTCTCAGAACCCTCTTGGTGGCAGAGAAAGAAGCCACCTCCCCTTCACCTACCTCAGCTGCTGAATGAGACAATAGCTTCTTAGGTGAAGAACTGTCACCTGTGAGTGTCTTCCTGGGCTCAGCATGGTGTTTGGTATACGTTAAAAAATTTGTTGATTAAGGGAGAGGAGGAATTATTGTGCCTGAAAAAGGAATGCCTGAACTTTGGAGAGGAGGAAGAATCTGTCTACAGGGAATAGGACTGCCTTTAATTAGATGCCAGATGTACCATAAACCTCTGGAAGCATCTCTGATTTGAGCAGGAGCTGACGTTTAAGCCAGTAGAAAGACCAATGGGAACCCATAGGTGTCAAGAAGCAGATGGATCCAGTTCGATTTGCAACAGTCATAAAATGGCCCAGTGGAAGGCCTGCCAGTGGGGATGAGCTCTGTCTATACAGCTAGGGAGTTAGATGTATGCCTGCCTGACCTGCACTCACCACCCAGGCGTCTTGCTTTATATCTTGGCTGGGGCTTCATACAGATTGGATGCTGCTATTCTGGCTTGAATTTTCCTGAAATGCAGCATCTATTGGAGGTTTCAGCTTCCATCTCGGAGTTAGTCCCTTAGTCAGTTCTTCTTGCCAGAGGAGTCTGAATTCCCCCTCTCCACTTATTCTAAACTACCTTATGGACAAAAAGGACTGGGACACTTGAAAATAGCTTTGAGTTGGCTGGGAGTTAGGAGAATTGAGTTCAAATCTCAGCTGTGTTAACTTTCTGTAAGGCCTTGGCCCACTCTTGTTCAATGATTGGGTTTCAGGCTTTCTATCTGTAGAATGCATTAGATCACTGGTTTTACAACTCTTCCTTCCTTCTTTCCCTCCCTCTCTCCCTCCCTCCTTCCTTTCCTCCTTCCTTCCTTCTTTCTTTCCTTACCAGGTTTCTACCCTCCTTCCCTTCCTTTTTCTTTATCTCCCTTCATCCTTCCCTCCTCCTTTTCTTTGCGTAGAATATAACACTTCTTCTTCTAAATCAATATCTGTTGGATGAATGAATAAGTGAAAGAATGATTCATTTGAAATTTTGACATATTGAGATTCTGAGTCAGACAGAGGTGGGGTCCAGGGTGTCTTCCAAAGATGCCCTGAACCACTTACAGGGAGTCTTGGGGACTGTGGTTGGAAAACAACTGGATAAGACAAATTCTAAGGCATTTGTCTGACTTTTAATTTTGTGACTATTCACTGCTGTGATCATTAGGGAATACTTTAACCATCTACCATTTTTAAGGTGAAGAAGGAAAGACAAGGATAGCACAAATCAATCAACAAAATATCAGAATCACAGTTCATTAGATCTGAAAGAATCCTTTGTTATCATGCAGTTCAGTCCAGTGCCTACTCTGATTGATTGGTTGACTGGGAAGCTATCTCTGGAGCACTCTGAGAGAATTCTGCAGTTATGACACAGTTGGAAAGAGTGCAGAGATCCATTAGTGATGTCTGCAGAGAGTGCAGAGGTGGAGAATGATGGTGTTTCTGCCATCTATATATGCCACCTGCCTGTTAGTACTCACTTAATATTACATATTGGGAAACTGAGGCCCAGAAAGAACAAAGAACACAATTATAGCCCATGGTTAGTAAGTAGTAAATCCAAAATTCAAACAAAGTCTGGCTGTCCCTGGTTTTTCTGCTTTATAACTCAGAAATTCTAGAGGGCCCTGCTGTTCTGAACTGTGACCGTCATGAACTGAGTTCTGGCTTCTAACTTGGTCTGCAGGATACCTTAGGCAGCATCATCAGCATAGACAGTTCTAACAGCTGGCTTGCCTTCCTGGATTGAGCTCTATCTTTTTCTTTCTCTGCCCTCTTCCTATGACTGCCAGGAACTTCCTTGCTGCTATATTGAATATTGCTCCTTGGTACCCCACTTCCCGGTTGCTGTTTGCTTTCTGGTTCTTTCAATATTGCCTGTTCTTGACCACTCCATCACCATGCCCCCACACCACTTCATTAAGAACATAAGCTCTCAGGTCAAATTGAACTAGCTTCTAGACCCAGCCACTCACTAGCTGGACAACCTTGAGCAAATCAGTTAACTTAGCTGAGCCTCAGTTTTCTCACCTGTCAAATGGGGACAGTAATAGAATAATAGTACCTCTCAAGTAAGATTGTAAAGATTCTTTGAGATCAGGTACTTAATATACTTACTGCAGGGTTAATATATGATAATTGATTCAGAAATGTTAGTTACTCTACTGATAATGATGATAATGATAACTAATTAAAAACTACTTTTATCATGTATCATCATTATCAGCATTTTGGGCACCAAGCTGCTTGCCTGTTCATATCTTCTTGAGATGGTTATAAATAATAATAGCAAAATGGTAATTCTTTCCACTGTTGAGTTTGTGCTATATGTCAGTGTTTTACGTAAATATCACTTGTCTACCTATGTATTATCTATCTATTAATCAGTTTATATTTTTTATCTTCCATCTATCTATAATGCACAGCACCTCTATGGGGTAGGTGTTATCATCCTTAATTTACCAGAAAGAAAATAAAGAGGCTTAGGGAAGAAGTGCAACTAGCTCAATTCATAAAGCTGCCAGCTGATCCTGCTCTGACTTGTACCAGGGTCTGTCCAAGTCTGCACTTACATCTGTCTCTGTCTATACTGCCTCCTAACACTGTACCCAATGGTCTGGACTTCCTTCCAGCCCTTGCTCCTTGTTATAAGAGGAGCGACTCCTATGCATCCCCAGTGGTGAGTCCAAATCCTTGTCCCAGCTTTTCCCATTTTGCCATGTACTTGTCTCCAAACTTTCTACTTCCCTCCAGAAACCACCAACACAGAGACTGGCTGAGGACACATCACAGAATGAAAACCAGAGAGGTTAAGCAACTTTCCCAGCCTCTTCCAGTACCAAGTGGAGAATTTGAGATGTCAGCTCTCTCTCTCTCTCTCTGTCTCTCTCTTTCTCTCTCTCTCTCTTCCAGGGTAGCAGCTACTAAGTCAACTGTCTTCCCTTTGCCAACAGCAGACAAACAGGAAGCCACATCTTGGGTGTCCCAAAATGTCACACGAACAGTCTGCAGAACACTGGGTTTCAAATGGCGGTGGGATACTAGCAGCACTGTTTCCCTGCCTGTGGAAAGCACAGAGTCAGGGAAATGGCTGAGTGTTTTCGAAGGGCGAGATAATTCCGTGTGACCAACAATAACATTTACAGTTATTTAAGCTTAGATAAGGGTAATTAAATCTCACGCTTCATGGGCTAAGCTGATTGCCTGCAGGGGTCAAGGAGGACCACCCCCCCTCCTCAGTAAAGCATCCACA
Source organism: Cebus imitator (assembly GCF_001604975.1). NCBI lineage: Eukaryota > Metazoa > Chordata > Mammalia > Primates > Cebidae > Cebus > Cebus imitator. Next base: position 33,565 of record NW_016107624.1, on the reverse strand, counting down.
GAGCGATTATCCAGGTGCATTGTGGGCCCTCGCAGACAGCACAGGTTTCCTCTAAGGCTGAGGCACCAAACAAGGTAGCCCCCATATCAGCATCTCAGGGGAGGGGCTCAACACATTGGATTGAATGCGTTACTGCACTGTGGCTAAAATTCAGTCTCTGGAGTTATATGGCCTTAGATTTGAATTCTGGCACTGTTAAGTGCAGGGCGACCCTCAGGGAGTCACTTGACCTCCATTTGAATTAGTTTATTTGCTTGTAAAATGGAGATAGCACTGTGTCATTGGGTGCTTAAAAATATGAAGAACAACTAGTATTTATTGGGTATATTCTAGAAGCCAGACCGGTTAAGCACTTTTCCTTACTTAATTCTCACAAAAGCCATGCGGTCATCCCCTTTCCTTTCATCATCCTGCCGTCTGATTACCCTCCTTTGGAAGATGAAGAGACTCAGGCTCAGAGGAGGGGCGACTTACCCAGGATCCCATTCTAGAAGTCAGTGCATAGCAGGCATCAGGTGACGCTCTCAGCTAAGGTAACTCAGGAGAGTTGAGGAAGGGCCTACTTGAAAAGGGTTGGGGCAGGAAGGTGGTTAGTGAATCTCCCTAGGCTAAAAGGCAGGGAATGGAGCAGTTACCAGAACTTGGAGAGAGTAGCTGTGACCTAAGAGAGGACTTCCCTAAAGGGGCTGTGGTCCCGTCCAGGTGGGCAAAGAACCAGGGACAGGGGATGATGCTACAGCCCTTATTCTCCTCCAGTGTGTTAACTGAACCCAAGTGGACCATACAGATCAACTCTCATGGCAGAGAGCAGGGTGGAGAAAGGCGGAAAGGATCCAAAGAAGCAAAGCAAAAATATCCAGTTCTGACTGGAGGGTGATAGAGGCAGGAGGTGACCTGGGGCAGTCTGAGGCCCGAGCCCACCTTCACCTCCTGCTATGCTGCTTCCCACCAGACGGCACACAGTAAGTGTTTGGTAAATGATGGCTACCAAAGTTTGTTTGCATCTTCTCCACACCCCCACAAAAGAAGGGGAATGCATGATTGTCTTGTCTCAAGTGGAAGTTGAAGCCTTCTCCCTACCTCATGTTGAGAATAGAGATTTTCTATTTCATATGAGGAATACACATGAATGTCCTCCTCTGTGAAAAGAGGCTGGGTAATTGTCATCTTACCCCTGGACAGTCACACAGACCACTCTGGCTGAGTGTGAAGTTTAGAGCAGGGCAGACTGGAGGGAAGGTGAAGAGCAGCTAGGAAGCAAATCTCAGCCTGGAAAAGGCAGAGACAGCTGGATGAGGAGGAAGGGGTAGAATCAAGAACTGGTTCAGGATGCAATAGCTGGATGTGGGGAGAGAAGAGATCCGGGGTGATGAATGAAGAGAAATGGAATGACTTCCTGCTCTGGGCCCAGAAAAGAGAGGCATGGAGAAATAAGTGGGCCACTCTTGAGAAAATTATCGGTGTTAGTGACCCGGGGCTGCTGCATGCCCAGAGAGGTGGGAGATGTCAGAGCAGCTAATTGTTTCAGGAGGATGGCTGAGTTAAGGGATCAATTTATAGAGACGGGTTTTCCAGCTCTGGCAGGTAAAGGCAATTCAGTCCAATTTATGTCCAGTGAAAACAGACACTTAAGAGGAAAATATTTGCAGATCGGTATAAATTCAATCTTGCCCCTAATGCCAGATACAAGCTTAAGGGGAGGAGGAGGAGGTGAAAGGGGGATCTCCCTCCCTCCCTCCCTCCCTCCCTCCCTCCCTCCCTCCCTCCCTCCCTCCCTCCCTTCCTTCCTTCCTTCCTTCCTTCCTTCCTTCCTTCCTTCCTTCCTTCCTTCCCTGCCTCCCTTACTCCCTCACTCCCTCCCTCCACCTTAGAGAACAGCTAGTGCTGCTTCTGGGTGGAAAGAAAATTCAGTTTGCATGCATTCTTTCTTCATCTGCAAAATGGGGAGAATTACCCACGTCATCTCTGTCTCAAGGTTGTGAAAATTCAAGGAACGTTTGAGAAAGCCCTTTACAAACTGAGATGTGACATATTCATGAACTATATAATGAACTATTCAACGTTTGGTATTACTACTACATTACATGCTGTAATAGAAAAGAAAATCAGTGACTTGAGTCTCAAATGGGCCTGATTTTACACCCTTAGCTTTTATATTTACTAGTTGTATGCCTTTGGGCAAGTACTTCACTTCTCTGAAACTCTATTGTCTCATCTTGAAAGTGGGAATAGTAGCACTTTTCTAGCAGGGGTATTTTTATCATATGAGAATATGTATGGCAGCTGGCTAAGACAGTACAAAGTGAGGATCATAATTATTACTTGATTGATAAACCCAGGATAGGGTTCATTAAAGACAGCTTCCTGAAAGATTTGCTATGTGCATTCTCTGAAAACTCTAACTTAGGTTTGGCTTCATAAGGATTTCCCAATAAATATAGACTGAGTTAGTTTTGGAATGATGAAAGCTGTCAAAGATTAATAAAATCTGAGTAGAAAGGGAGAAGAAAGTCTGATATTCTAGGATGAGAGGTCAAATTGAGCATAAGTTTGAGGATGAAAATAAATATGGTTTGTTTATGAGATAAGGGGATCTCTGAATCTAGAACTTTGGGGGTGGGGAAGCCATTGAGAGGATGGCTTTCATCCAGAGGTCAGGATCAAACACACAGGGGCTAGATGGGTGTCATACATGAGTTAAGATTGTTGGGGAGACATAAGGACTGTGGCCTCTGGTAGAGTACATTTACCTGAAAACATTCCCAGTGGTTTGTTATAAAATCCTGTGCAGACAAACAAAGCACATAGGCCCTTAGATCACGAGTTTGAGATTCCCATTTAGTCCAAATCTCATCTTACAGAAAGCAAAAATGATACTCCAAAGAACAATGATATTCCAAAATTAGTGATTGAGTGGAGACTTGAAGGGCTGCAGACAGAGGATAGGCTACTAGAGGGCCCCCCACCTACTCAGGGAAATCCTGGAGAGACTTATTGGAAAGAGATACTTCCTTCCTTCTATACAGAGTGATCTGTGTGTCTGTTCAGAGGAGGTTAGGGGTTAAGGTTGACTAGTGGGAGGAGACTTAACATGCATAGATCCCAGCCATCACGAAGGATTGTTATGTGTATTTCAGGTACATTGCTCTCATTTAATCTTCAAAGTAATCCTGTGAAAAAAAGGTATTAATGTCCCCATTGTACAGATGACAAAACTGAAAGTCAGAGGTGAAGTGGCTTCTTTGTGGCAACATAGATTGGGGTAGGAGTTATATTTGAACTTGAATCTGCCTAGATCCCAACTCAAGTTCTCCCCTCTATCCCACTCCTGGCCAAATGGCCACCTGCTTGATAACTATGCTGTTTTGTTTCTTTGTGCTACAGACTCCCATCTGCCTTGGGCAGTGTTCTATCCTGCTATAAAAAGACTGGAGCCCACAGTGTTATCTTGAGTCTATTCCCCAGTGGCCCCCTGCGTCTGTACCTTCAGGTAAGGTATGGAGGTGTGGGCCACCCACTGATAATTTTAATGAAAAGTAATAAAAATGGAGGCCAGCTTGTCAGGTGCTATTGGAAATCTTGCATCACTATCTAAAATAGGCTCCAGAGCAGCATGCCCATGGGAAGCAGGCGCAGCTCTAGGAGGTGTCTGTGTTACTCAGTCCCCTCAGTTTCCTCTGCATCCTCTATGTTCCTTAGTCATTTTTATTTCTGCAGACTACAATGAGTCCTAAGGTATCATGATACCTGCTGACGGGCTTTGAATGTTTTAGAATCCCAGAATGCCTCTTCCATCACCAGTCTTGTGGCTTAAAGATGTAGCCCTACAGGATGTGTCAGTGAATCCTCTGACCCAAGCTTACCTGTCCAGCCTCGTCATCTGCCATCTCCTTCCACCAGACACACAAACACACATACACATGCACGCACACACATGCACACACATACGCACACATGCTCACACACACACACACACACAGGACACATACATACATGCACATACACAAACATGCATACACACCCACACATGCAATTCGTGTGCATACATGCACATACATGTGAGCACACAAGCATAAGCATGAGCATATATGCACACACAAGCATATGTGTGCATGTGCACAAACACAACACTTGATGCTCTAGCAAGAGTAGATTTCTTTTTCTACTCTGTTCATGCCATGCTGCATCAAGCCATCCCATTCTGTATGCTACTCCTATATCTCCTATATCCCAGAGCATTCAATGTAGTGGACATCTCTCAAATTTTCTTTTGTACAGCACTTCTTCCTTTGGGGAACAGACCCACCTCTCCAACTCTATGTAAAACTGGTGAAGCCATCAATCCTGTAGCCTGACAAGATGACTTGAGATACCTAACAGAGTGCTCCGGTCCCCTCCCTCTGAAGATGTACATAGTGATTGGTTTGGGGTTGGAGAGGCTTTTTATTTTGAACCCTAATGTAGATGTTGAAGGGGAGCCTCGTTCTTGCTCTGGGGCTCTGGAGTCATCTTAGCTTGGAGCTTGCCAGAGTTATCACTCAGCCTTGTGGAAGATACCTGTTTGCAAATGAAGCCAACAGTAGTCAAGCTGGAGTGACAGAGAGAGAGAGAGAGACCTAATGACATAATCCTTGGATCTAGTCATTCTGGAAGTCAGATCTATTCCTCAGACTTCCAAGTTATTTAAGCCAATTTATTCCTCAGTTTTTTTTTTTTAGCTTAAGGTATTTTAAGTTGTTATTTTGTTAACTGTAACACAAAGTCCTGATGTTGCAATAATACAATGTTAATCACTTAACCTCTATTGTATTAATATTAGTCTTCTGAGGTGGACGTTATTGTGTCCACTTTTCAACTGGGAAACTGAAGCTCAGAAGGGTGAGGTGAAGTAACTTGCCCAAGGTCATGCCCACTGCCTCCCACCACGATGCTATTGTCTTAACAGCCTCTATGTTTCTATTTTCGTCCAGGCAGCTCCAGAATCGCTTCCTCTGGAAAGCCTTCTCTGAATCTTTTATGATGAGCTGGACCTCTCTTCTCTTCTCTCATTTCACTTTGAGGATCTACCCTGAACTTGTCAGGATAGGCCCCAAGTTATAGATAGTACCCTACAGCCCCCCAAATACCAGTGACTAAATATAACAGAAACGTATTTCTAGCACATGTTCCATCCCCAGTTAGGGTCCACTGAGTGGGATATGTGCACTCAAGTCACTCAAGGAGGCAGGTCAGTGGAGGCACCATCTTGAATTCTAGTTCCACAATCAATGAAGTTAGGCAGAAGGGAAAAATGGGAATTAGTAGTAGCTCTTAAAGGTGTTTGCCTATAGGTGACACATTTCACTTTCGCCCATGCTTATTTGGCTAATGTGAGTCAAATCACCATGCTGGAGTTCAAGCAGGTGGGGAAGTATACTACTACTACGCGATTGGAAGAAAAACACCAGAACATTTGCTGTGATACAGTGAGCTCCATGAAAAGAAGACTGTCTTGTTCATCCCCAGAACTCTGACACCACACACAGGGGCTACTACAAAGTAGAAGCATTGGGAGACTGTGTTCAATGGTTTTTAGAGTGCATTGCATAGTGCCAATTGTTCATATCAATGACAAACATTTCTAGGGCATGAATTATCATTGTCCCTGTACCCCCAGCCCCTGGTTCCATGCCTGACATTAGTAGATGTTTACTGAGTAGTTATCAAAGGATTCATATAGAATTATCAATATATGATATCTGCTCACAGAGATGCCTATCATTTCTTTCTAACTGGTTGGGCACCATTTGTTAGTACCAAGGCCAGAGCAGCAAACCTGGATATGCGGAATGCACCAAGATCATATTCTAGAAAAAGGTTAGAGACACATGCCAGCCTTGAGCAAAAGGAAAGTCTTGGACAAGCTTGGTAGGAGTCCAACCGAATAACAAAAGATTCCAAGAATGAATGGGGGCTTTTGTTGGAAATCAGTTTGCTCTCCCAAGTTTGGAGACAGTAAAGAATAAGGAGGGCCAAGTGTGGTGGCACATGCTTGTAATCCCAGCATTTTGGGAGGCCAAGGTGGGAGGATAGCTTGAGCCCAGGAGTTCAAGACCAGCCGGGGCAACATAGCAATTCCCACCTCTACATAAAATGAATTAGCCAAGCATGGTGATACATGCCTGTAGTCCCAGCTTCTCAGAAAGCTGAGCCTAAGAGATCAAGGCTGCAGTGAGCTAGGATTGTGCCACTGCATTTCACCTTGGGGAACAGAGTGAGACCCCATCTGTTTAAAAAAAAAACTATATGTAGGATGAGATCAAGGGAACCAAGATATATATGAAAACCTGAGCTACTTGGGGAGAGGGGCTCATTTTTATTTTTTAACTTGCCCAATTATGTTCTTTTTATTTTTGAAGAAACTCTATTCTTTTGGCATAGTCATAGCAAAAAAGCATAGCTCATGAGTTGTGTTGGCATCTGGTTCACTCCTTTACTCCCAGACTGTAAACTCCTTGAGGGTAAGAACAATCTTATTTATCAGTGATTCCACAACAGTTTTACCTAGCACAGGACGTGGCAGACAGCAGTGATTCGGTAAATGTTAGTTGATTGGTACTGAATGTGCACAGGAACAGGGAAGACTATTTGGAGCAAAGTTGGAAGACATACAGTAGTCAATAAAAGAGACAGGTCTCGCTGCAGCATTATGAGAGAGTGGAAAATGCTGGGTCTCCATCATTCTCAGGGAATAGGTGATTCCACTGAGTAGGAATATTTATAAGAGCCAATCTCTTCAAACAGAGAATTCCTTTCAAAAAGACAAATTAAAAAAAAAAAGGCCACCAGATTGGGTGACTGTCTAAGCAGATCACACACTCCCTGACTTTTTAAGCAGAGCATTCACTCTCCCCTTTTGTGAGGACTCAGAGTTGCACAATTGTCCCATGCTGCATGGTCCCAGCACACAGCTCTCAGGGATACTGGTGTGTGCAGAACCACCAGACCCTGCACTGAATGGTATGAGGGCACTGCGCTTTACATTTTAATTGGGCTGATATTAACCATCCTCAGCTTTGTTTCACTGTCCTCTCTTGAAGTCAGATTGTCAGCTATTATATTTTTGTCATTTCTCACTAGCAGAGTCTTTTTCTATAAATAATCTCTTGGTGTTTCATAAACAAGATAAATAAGCCATAACATTCAAGCACACAGACCATCTAGTGAGCGCCCCTATTTTTAAGGCACTGTGCAGGATGCAGTTAGGAAGCTATGAGGTCTCCTCAAGGTATGTGGGTTGTACCTGATGCATGAAGAACAGTCATTATTTTTTTCTTTCTTTCACTTGGGGGACCTCAAGCAGGTTACCATTCCTTTTTAAGATACAATTCTCAGGTCTGTGCATTGGGAATAATAACAGGGCCTATCTCAGAGGTTTGTGGTGGGGAATTAATTGGAAAATGTATGCAAATGTTAGGTGTTGTTTTATTTATAAGAAGCTTGGAGACTGGTACAGGAGATAAGACCCATAGATCAAGCCTGTCGGAAGGTCATGTCTTTCAGGGGCTACTAGGGAAGTGGTGATGAGTTGGAGGTTTGAAGAGCTGGGAGGATGCTTAGGAAGGGAAAAAAAATCCAGGCAGAAAAAATAGGCAAATGGTACAGAAACTGGAAATGAAAGAATTTGCACACGGAAAGACAGCCCTTTCTTTTGAGGGATCCAGAAAAGGAATACAAGCTAGGATAAAAAAATGCAAATTGAGTCTAGCCAGGGGCTGGCAAACCATGGCTGAGGGTCGCACTGGCCCATCGCCTGTTTTTGTAAAGCCCACAAGCTGAAAACATTTTTTTTTCATTTTCATATGGTTGAAAAAATTAAAAGAATAATTTACCATGCATGAAAATTATATAAAATACAAATTTTAGCCTCTATAAATAAAGTCTCACTGAAACACAGCCACTCCCATTTGTTGATGTGGAATAAAATATTTATGGCTACTTTCGGATGACAAAGGCAGAGTTAAATAGTTGAGACAGAGATCATAGGGCATGCAGAGCTTCAAATATTTGCTCTCTTGCCCTTTACAGAAAAAGTTTTGCTGGTCCATGGTCTAGATCCTAAAATGACCTAGATCTAACCAGTGATTAGATTCAAACTGTATCCCACAGGGAGATACAGAGCTGGGGAAGCAGTGGTGTCAGGAATTAAAATGCCACCCTTTCTGATTATCACGGGCTTGCCATGTCCCCATTAAGCACCATCTCCTCTGTAATGTTCCCCAAATATGTGCTTTCACCAAAACTTCTGTCCTTTGAAGAGACAAACCCATTCTTCTTCCTTTTCATGTGGGAATTTTTAAAATGAATATTCAAATGAGCTTTCTACCTTACTTACTAAGTACAGACAGCTCTGGGCCTCACGCTAATCAGACCGGCTGCCATTCTGTAAGTCATTTTGTGCAATTTCATGTTCTCTCTCTCTAAAAGAAGAAGAATTACTTTGATAGATTAAAGCCGTTTCCTTATTGGAATGGGCGTTTTGTCTCTTTCTCTCTACTCTTGTCCACTGTCTCTCGATGCCTCCAAGATAGGGAGGCCCTAATTTCCCTGAGTCGCTCTTGGTAAAGCAATTTCTCATCTCCCCCCGGCACTCCAGGGTCTCATTTGTAGAGTGAGGGGGGCTCTGGCATGGGTAGGAAATGGAAGGGGCTGGAAGGTGACCTGCTCCTTCCTTCTGTGGATTTGTGTTGTAAAATATTTTCCACACAGAGGCAGATGCTCCTGGTCGTTGGTCAAAGGGGTTTCTTTTAACTCTGGTCTTTGCAAGGGCTATGGAAGGGCATATGGAGAATAATTGAGCTCCCACTGTGGAATAAACTAGACACTGTGCTCTGTGAGCTTAAACCTAAATAGCCACATTTACAACTCCGCGTAATATTCAGGCATAAAATGAGTAAAACACTGGGTTAATTGTTAATTCTTTCTTAGTAAGATTTTGATGCACATAGTCATGCTTACACTTCAGTGTATTTAAGAATTACTTGGGGGACTATGTTAAAATGCAGATTCCTGAACCACACCTCCAGTGATTCAAATTTAGTAGGTCCAAGGTTAGGAGTGGGAATCAGTATTCTTAACAAAATCCTTGGATGATTCTGATGCCGGTACTCTCAGAACACCCCTTGAGAAATGCTGTCCCAAGATAACTTTATATCCCTGGCTTTTTTCTTAAGCTTACAGGAGATACCCTAAGGACCTAGCACATATGGGTCGCAAAATAAACAGTGGCTGCTATCATTACAATGTAGGTTTTGTCCTCATAGACATTATTGCTATGTATATTTTTTGTGCTTCTGATCTGTGTGGCTTGCATTTATACTCTGTGCAGATTCATCCTGGATTCATGATTAACTTCTTGGAACTTCTGTTTCCTCCTTGGTGGAAGAGAAAGACAAATACCTAACTTCAAAAGAATGTCAGTTGTTATGCTAAATGTGAGAAATTCTCAGGTCACCAACTGAATTTCTATTGCCTTTTTCTGATTCCTAATTCCTTCTGCATAAATCTTCATGCAGGGAGTCAGTTCAGATGGGGCTCTCTGCTTTGCCCTGTGACCTTCAGATGAAAATATGCTCTGCCCAGGTAATACTCTCTGCTGGGGTAGGGGCTGTTTTTGGGACTATCCAGGATGAAACACGTACAATTTCAATGGTAGGTTTCTGCAGCAGGAGGCAAAATGGACCAAACACAGGGTCAGGAAACCTGGGTCTGCCCAAACATTACAACCAATAGTGCAGCTGGTTTCTATCGACATGCAGGAAAAGGTAACATACACCTAATTTTCTAATCATACTATTTTCTATTCATAATGTTTGTTTATTTATTTACTATTTATTTTTCTACTCATACAATTATTAATTTATTTTATTTTATTTGAGACAGGGTCTCACTCTATTGCCTGGGCTGGAATGCAGTGGTGCAATTTTGGCTCACTGCAACCTTCACTTCCTGGGCTCAGGTGATCTTCCCACCTCAGCCTCCCTAGTTTAGCTGGGACTACAACTGGGCACCACCATGCCTGGCTAATTTTTGTAGTTTTAGTAGAGACAAGGTTTCACCATGTTGGTCAGGCTGGTCTGAAACTCCTGGGCTCAAGTGATCTGCCCGCCTTGGCCTCTCAAAGTGCTGGGATTATAGGTGTGAGCCACTGCACCTGGCCTTATACATTTTTTACTCAAACTATTAAGTGTGGCAAAACTATAGTCGTAAAATACAGTCAGATTTCAATAAACACCTGGCACATTGTTAACCCCTTATACACAATCTAACCCTTGACCACTGCAATGAACAGTTCATCCTATCTTGGCTTCTAAATGGAGAGAAATAACTCCCCCTGAAACTTTCCTTGAAAATGAAACTTCTCTAAGGGGTGTTCATTACTAGCCATGGTGGAGTTCATTTTAGAATCACAAGTTGTTGAAACTTCATGTTAAGAGTTTTGTATTCTTGAAGGGGTTACCAGTGGCAGCTCACCTAGTACCACTACACTTCTCTTTACTACATCAGGGCTGAAAAAATGAACAGGGCAGTGCCACCAGCTTTTCCAAGCTTATACAACAGTAAGAAAGACAGACACAACTAAAAGAGAAAAGAAATCTATGGGATAAACTAAAGGTTTGTGCAATGTGTGTGGAGGTGTGGTCATTAGCAGGGATGATGAAGTCCTGGAGAAGGGAGGGGAGGGAAGCTGTCTGGAAGAGATGCCCCCTGGACTTAGGGTTGGGAAGAAGAGAAGCTCCTGCATGAGCTCAGGGAGTGTTCAGGCATGGGCATGGGAATGGGCATGGGCCTGGGCAAAGGCCCAGAGGTCACTCATTCACTGATTCATTTGCTAACCATTAAAGACAAACAAACAAACAAACAATATTTGAGGGGACTAAGTCCGGCATGGTGCTGTGGGTTTGAATGAAGACAAATGGCATGCTTGGGGAAATAGAAAGGCACCTGTTTTGGTAGCAGTGGTGGCTGAAGGATATCTGTGAGCAATATAGAAACCCGGGAGTACATAAAAAATAGCAGGAACTCAATGCAAGCAATGCAATGGGTATTCACAGTCAGAAAGAATTATCAATAGTTAAATAATGTTCCTGACATCTTCAGACCCCACCACCTCTTGTCAACCAGGATCACTCTCGAAAGCGTCCCCTTCACCCTGGCTTTGAGAGTCTCCCCAGAGCCTGGAGTCACATCACTCCTCCTTTGGTGTCTTTGCTATGATTGATAATTTGTACCAAATCCATTTTGGGAGGTTGTTTTTCTTCCATGACATACATCACAGGATATTTTTATAGCTTGATGAATCTAACACATCTGTGTAATCACACAGTTTTCAAAAATCCAGATGTTCCCCAGAGCACCTCTGGCTCCCACGCTCTCGCAAACATTTGCTGTAAACACCAAAGGCTGTTTGTTGGTTTTAATGTTCTAGCTCATCTCATTACCCAGTGAAGGTGAAAGATTGAAGCCAGATAGTGTTGCCAGTAAATGTTTTCGCCCCTAATGCATCTAATTCTAGTGACTGATTAGTATGCAGTGGGGCCCACAGGCCTACACAGTCTAAATGGCCAATCGTGTTCTGCCTGCTGTGGTGCAGAGAGGGTAGTCAGGCAGGGTGTGTGAATTCCCTTAGGTTTTCTGGCCTGCGGTCCCCAGCTGAATAGAGGGCTCAGTCAGCTGAGATGAAACAGGGAGAAACAAGGAACTATTATCAAGCCCTGTGCCACTGGGTTACTGGGACAATGCTATGAAAGCTGAGTGTAAAATGTTAACTGTATTTGGAATATGATCAAACCTTCACAAAAGGTAGCTATTGTGCTTACTCTTATAAGAGTAATAATAGAGACATGCACATACTGTCTTTTTTTTTTATTGTACTTTAGGTTCTGGGGTACATGTGCAGATCATGCAGGATTGTTGCATAGGTACACACATGGCAATGTGGTTTGCTGCCTCCATCCCCCCTGTCACCTACATCTGGCATTTCTCCCCATGTTATTCCTCCCTGACCTCCCCACCCTGCCACTGTCCCTCCCTTGGACCCTCTGAACAGACCCCAGTATGTGATGCTCCCCTCCCTGTCTCCATGTGTTGTCATTGTTGAACACCTGCCCATGAGTGAGAACATGCTGTGTTTGATTTTCTGTCATTGTGTCAGTTTGCTGAGAATGATGGTTTCCAGATTCATCCATGTCCCTACAAAGGACATGAACTCATCATTTTTTATGGCTGCATAATATCCCATGGTGTATATGTGCCACATTTTCCTTGTCCAGTCTATTGTCGATGGGCATTTGGTTTGGTTCCAGGTCTTTGCTATTGTAAACAGTGCCATAATGAACATACGTGTGCATGTGTCTTTATAATAGAATGATTTATAATCCTTTGGGTATATACCCAGTAATGGCATTGCTGGGTCAAATGGAATTTCTTGAGGAAATTCCTTGAGGAAGCACCACACTGTCTTCCACATGGTTGAGCTAATTTGCACTACCACCAACAGTGTAAAAGTGTTCCTATTTCTCCACATCCTCTCTAGCATCTGTTGTCTCCAGATTTTTTAATGATTGCCATTCTAACTGGTGTGAGGTGGTATCTCAGTGTGGTTTTGATTTGCATTTCTCTAGTAATCAGTGATGATGAGCATTTTTTCATATGTTTGTTAGCCTCATATGTGCCTTCTTTTGTAAAGTGTCTATTCATATCCTTATCCCACTTTTGGATGGATTTGTTTGTTTTATTCTTGTAAAATTGTTTCAGTTCTTTGTACATTCTAGATATTAGCCCTTTGTCAGATGGGTAGATTGCAAAAATTTTTTTCCATTCTGTTGGTTGCTGGTTCACTCTAATGATTGTTTCCTTTGCTGTACAGAAGCTCTGGAGTTTAATTAAATGCCATTTGTCTATTTTGGCTTTTGTTGCCAATGCTTTTGGTGTTTTATTCATGATGTCCTTGCCTATGCCTATGTTCTGAATGGTTTTGCCTAGGTTTTCTTCTACGGTTTTTATGGTGCTAGGTCTTATGTCTAAGTCTTTAATACATCTGGAGTTAATTTCAGTGTAAGGTGTCAGGAAGGGGTCCAGTTTCTGCTTTCTGCACATGGCTAGCCAGTTTTCCCATCACCATTTATTAAACAGGGACTCCTTTCCCCATTGCTTGTTTTTGTGAGTTTTGTCAAAGATCAGATGGTTGTAGATGTGTGGCGTTGCCTCTGAGGCCTCTGTTCTTCTCCATTGGTCTCTACCTCTGTTTTGGTACCAGTGCCATGCTGTTTTGATTACTGTAGCTTTGTAGTTTAATTCAAAATCAGGTAGTGTGATACTCTGGCTTTGTTCTTTTTGTTTAGGATTATCTTGACTATGTGGGCTCTCTTTTGGTTCCATATGTAGTTTAAGGTGGGTTTTTCCAGTTCTGTGAAGAAGGTCATTGGTAGCTTGATGGGGATAGCATTGAATATATAAATTACTTTAGGCAGTATGGCTGTTTTCACAATATTTTGATTCTCCCTAACCATAAGCATGGCATGTTTATCCATTTGTTTGTGTCCTCTCATTTCTTTGAGCAGCGATTTGTAGTTCTCCTTGAAGAGGTCCTTTACATCCTTTGTTAGTTGTATTCCTAGGTATTTTCTTCTCTTTGTAGCAATTGTGAATGGGAGTTTGCTCATGATTTGGCTCTCTGTTAGTCTGTTATAGGTATATAGAAATGCTTGTGATTTCCGCAAGTTGATTTTGTATCCTGAGACTTTGTTGAAGTTGCTTATCAGTTTAAGGAGATTTGGGGCTGAGATGATAAGGTTCTTCTAAATATACAATCATGTTGTCTACAAATAGAGACAATTTGACTTCTTCTTTTCCTAATTGAATACACTTTATTTTTTTTTCTTGCCTAATTGCTCTGGCTAGAACTTCCAATACTATATTGAATAGGAGTGGTGACAGAGGGCATCCTTGTCTAGTGTCAGATATCAGAGGGAATGCTTCCAGTTTTTGCCCCTTCAGTATGATATTGGCTGTGGGTTTGTCATAAATAGCTTTTATTATTTTGAGATATGTTCCTCTGAAACCTAGTTTATTGAGAGTTTTTAGCATAAAGGGCTGTTGAATTTTGTTGAAGGCCTTGTCTGCACCCATTGAGATAATAATGGTTTTTGCCTTTGGTTCTGTTTATATGGTGGATTACATTTATAGGCTTGCATATGTTGAACCAACCTTGCATACTCAGGATGAAGCCTACTTGATCATGATGGATAAGCTTTTTGACTTGCTGTTGCAATCAGTTTGCCGGTATTTTATTCAAGATTTTTTGCATGTATGTTCATCATGGATATTGGCCTGAAGTTTTCTTTTTTTTGTTGAGTCTCTGCCGAGTTTTGTATCAGGATGATGTTGGTTTCAGAAAATGAGTTGGGAAGGATTCCCTCTTTTGAGTTGGTTGATTAGGCTATTGAAACTTGTGTATGCTTCATGAAGTTCTCATGATGTGTTTTTCAGCTCCATCAAGTTGTTTATATTCTTCTCTAAGCTGTTTATTCTAGTTAGCATCTCATCTAACCTTTTTTCTAGATTCTTAGTTTTTTTGCATTGGTTTAGTACATGTTCTTTTAGCTCTGAGAAGTTTGTTATTACCCACCTTCCAAAACCTCTTTCTGTCAGTTCATCAGATTGTCTTTATAAAGCTTCGTGGTAATGAAACTTAACCCCTAATCTGAAGACAGAACACTAGAGCAGGAGTCAGGGGGCTCTGGCCTGAGCCCTAGCTCTACCACTGAGTCATTGTTATGCTCTTAGGCACATCTCCCACCTTGACTAGGAACCAAGCTGTCCATTGATAAAGTGAAGAAGTTACCCCGGATGATAACTAAGGGCTCCCCCAGTTCTAATTCTTCTCTTAAGAAGCTGCTACAAAAGCAAGAGGAAGCATTTCAAACTCTAGAGGCTGTTCACTGATCACCTAAATTGGAGAATGTAGATGTTTTCCCGTATAAAGCCTTAAAGAGCAGGTAGGAGGAGCTGGTTTCGGGTGAAAAGCCTTCCTCCTCTTTGTCCTCCTAAGGAGTCCCCTTCCAATCTCCTATCTCTATTTAACTCGTACATCTTAGTGGGGTCTTTCTCGGACCGTGGCCTGATGACTCTCACAATGAGACAAACTGGGTCTCTTCTGTTATTATGTTTGTTAATGTCTCTTCTGTTAATACAGATTGAGACTGTATATTTTGTAATTATTTCATTAATGTTGATCTCTTCCCACTAGATTGTAGGCTTCATGACAGCTAGGACCATGTGTGTTTTGACCATCATTCTATCACCCACACCTGGTTATGCTCAATCAGTCGTTACTGAATGTACTCATAAATAAATAAATAAATGAAGTTTTGCCTGGGGAAGTGGGATGGGTTAGATAGCTATCTTCTGAGATCTCAGAGCCCTGGGATCTTTAATAAAGCAAATATAGGGATGCAAAGTGATGGACAAGTGCAAATATTGGCAAAAAAAAAAAAAAAAAAAAAAAAAAAAACAAAACAAAAAAACAAAAAAGCCAAATAAGCAGAAAGGAATCACCTGTTATCAAGGAACAAATTCAATGTTAGAGAAAATGGGATGCAAAAGGAGAAGAATGAATGGCCTATTAAACCGTAAAAAGAAACAAAAAACCCACAAAAAACAAAAACTCCCTCACACAAAATAAGAGCAAAGAAAAAACAAATGCAGGGCATAATGTTTCAGAGAGGAAAGGCAGGGAATGGTTTTCTGACTGAAGCCTGAAGATCAAGGATGGCACTGAGCACATTAAATATTTCACAATGATTACCAACTTATTAAGACAGAAAGATTGATTTGTTCTTATGTTCTTGAGAGAGAACTGTGAAAAGCAATAACCCATCTCAAGCACAATAAGCTCGCCTTAATCGGAACAAATAAAGCTTAGAGGATTGAGGGAGATTAAATGATGAAAGAATGAGTCCCTGGGGCTTCTTGGGGGGAGGCAGCATAGTGAAGAGGAGAGAATGAGCAGAGGAATCCTACAGATGTGGATCGAAGCCTGGCTCACTACTTAGAAACTGGTTGACCTTGGGCAAGTCTTTTTTCCTCTCTTAGTCCCAGTTTCCTTTTCTCTAGAATAGAGGTAGAAAAATTAGGGATCATGGGCCAAATCCAGCTCACCACCTGTTTTTTTTTTTTTTTAAACAGAGTCTCGCTCTGTCGCCCAGGCTGGAGTGCAATGACGCTATCTTGGCTCACTGCAACCTCCACCTCCCAGGTTCAAGTGATTCTCCCTGCATCAGCCTCCCAAGTAGCTGGGATTACAAGCACCCGCCACCACACCCAGCTAATTTTTGTATTTTTAGTAGAGACGGGGTTTTGCCATGTTGGCTAGACTGGTTTCAAACTCCTGACCTCAGGTGATCCGCCCACCTCAGCCTTCCAAAGTGCTGGGATTACAGTCGTGACCTGCCCTGTTTTTCTTTTTTTTAAATAAAGTTTTATTTGACATTTTGTATTGTCAATGCTGGTTTTTGCATTATATGAGGAGAGTAAATGGTGTTAGAGACCCTATGGACCACAAAGCCCCAAGTCACTACAATATGACTCTACAGAAGAGGTTTGATGACTCTGACTGATAAAAGTGATGCCCACTAGACAACTTTGTTTTGAATATTCATTCCTTTGGTGTCTGGAATGAGAAGGTGCTCAATACATGTTGATGCTGTTTGGTTGAATTAAGAAATACGTATGACTCCCATAATATACCAGAATGGGTAAAGACAGATGTGAGATAAGATCTCAGCTCAACTCTAAGAGCTGTGCAACCCTGGGCAAATTATTTTCCCTCTTTCAACTTCTTTATCTTCTCACCTTGCAGAATGGTGGCTGGTGAATGAAACATAGTATGATTGCTACAAATGTAAATGCTCAATAATTTCTTATTCAACAGCTTAAAGAAAATAAAAAGAAGTGTTATTGGTCAATCACTGCCTTTGAGGTATCAAAGTTTAGCAAAAGTTGCTGGAGTTCTCAGCTGAGGTTCAGAAACTACCTCCAGTAGATGCTAACTTGAGATCATGGTTCAGAATCAGGGGTTTTTGAGCTGGGGCCATCACCTGAGTCCTAGTACCATGCCTGAAACATAATAAGAGCTGAATATTTATGAATGAATGAATACTGCATGTGTGAATGAATATACGCTTAGGCATCAGCTCCAGTTAGGACTCCCCACTGGGCTGAAGTTGTACCTCCATGTCTTTTGGTGCCATCTCTAACGTTTCCTAAGTTGTTTCAGGCCAGTAATTTGATCCTTTTCACCCTGTTCAGACTGGAAGGAATGATGGGGCCCTTGTCCAGAGGATATTCATATAGGACTTTTTAATGTTTTTTTATTTTCTCTCTCTTAAAGCTGATGTATATTGTCCACATGAGAACAAATAAATTAGAATTTCTTCTGGATGGGTTCAGGCACTGACATCTTTTAAAAACCTCTCTAGGGATGGAGAGCTCCTGCTCTGGAGGCTGTGGCTTAGCCTTGCTCCACTGGACCCTTAGTTTTTTTTTTTTTTTGGCGGGTTTCTGGGCAGCCTCGGGCATGTATGCTGTGGAAATTCAGCTAAAACAGCTTCCAATCTTCTCAGCTGAGAAGGCTGTAGAAATAATCTGACATTGGATCTTGGTGTTTCAGGAAAGTATAGTAGTTCATGCAACTTTAAGAAGTTAAGGATTTTGTCCTGGGGTTGGGGGATCCTGAGTTGAAGGTATCTGTCTTTAGAGCCTAAATCTGTTGCTGATGGTAGAGCAGCCTTACTTGGGTTTTCAGAGATTGAGGAAAACGTAACTCCTTGGACCCTGGAGAGAGCCAGTACAAGAGATCTCTAAGGCCATGAGAAACATCTGGGTCCAGCTGATTAGCAGGAGAAGGGACAGCTAAAACTATGCTGCTGGGTTCAAGTGACCAGTTACCTGCCCCAGAGTGAAGCTATGTCATAGGAGAGAGGGCTTAGGGCCCGAGGGTCTGGTATAGGTAGAGGTACTGAGGAGCCTTCAATGAGAAGGAGGCTTCTCTGCCTCAGGAGAGGCCCAAAGGCATGTGATCAATTTGGAGACTTTGGCTAAGTCAGTTTTCAGGGATCTCTGAGACTCAGTCCTCAATTGAATCAGTTTGGTCAAGACCCAAGCTATTCTAGACTAGGATGGCAAATGAAATTAATGTTTTGTCCCAAATATGACCAGTTGGTTGTGGCTGCCTGGATGCTCTGTTGAGAAAGATTCTGAGGTCGTGTCTGACTTGCTAGGAAAAAGTGCCATGATTCTTGAGATTTTGGCTGCATGTGTGAGAGAGGGTGAGTGCTGATCAGAGAAATGGCAAGAAGATGGCGTGTTGGAACACTGGGAGACATGACAGGAGCTCTCAGGAGACAAGGCTGGGGCCAAATTTTGCAAGGCCTTGAATGCTAGGATAAGAGTTTGGATTTGAATTTCCTGGATCTGAGAAATTCTATTATGCCCTTTATACAGAGGGCTAATGTTATCAGATGGAAGTTTGGGAAATGGCCTGGGTTTGTTTTTTTTTTTTTTTTTGAGACAGAGTCTCGCTCTGTCGCCCAGGCTGGAGTGCAATGACGCTATCTTGGCTCACTGCAACCTCCACCTCCCAGGTTCAAGTGATTCTCCCTGCATCAGCCTCCCAAGTAGCTGGGATTACAAGCACCCGCCACCACACCCAGCTAATTTTTGTATTTTTAGTAGAGACGGGGTTTTGCCATGTTGGCTAGACTGGTTTCAAACTCCTGACCTCAGGTGATCCGCCCACCTCAGCCTTCCAAAGTGCTGGGATTACAGTCGTGACCTGCCCTGTTTTTCTTTTTTTTAAATAAAGTTTTATTTGACATTTTGTATTGTCAATGCTGGTTTTTGCATTATATGAGGAGAGTAAATGGTGTTAGAGACCCTATGGACCACAAAGCCCCAAGTCACTACAATATGACTCTACAGAAGAGGTTTGATGACTCTGACTGATAAAAGTGATGCCCACTAGACAACTTTGTTTTGAATATTCATTCCTTTGGTGTCTGGAATGAGAAGGTGCTCAATACATGTTGATGCTGTTTGGTTGAATTAAGAAATACGTATGACTCCCATAATATACCAGAATGGGTAAAGACAGATGTGAGATAAGATCTCAGCTCAACTCTAAGAGCTGTGCAACCCTGGGCAAATTATTTTCCCTCTTTCAACTTCTTTATCTTCTCACCTTGCAGAATGGTGGCTGGTGAATGAAACATAGTATGATTGCTACAAATGTAAATGCTCAATAATTTCTTATTCAACAGCTTAAAGAAAATAAAAAGAAGTGTTATTGGTCAATCACTGCCTTTGAGGTATCAAAGTTTAGCAAAAGTTGCTGGAGTTCTCAGCTGAGGTTCAGAAACTACCTCCAGTAGATGCTAACTTGAGATCATGGTTCAGAATCAGGGGTTTTTGAGCTGGGGCCATCACCTGAGTCCTAGTACCATGCCTGAAACATAATAAGAGCTGAATATTTATGAATGAATGAATACTGCATGTGTGAATGAATATACGCTTAGGCATCAGCTCCAGTTAGGACTCCCCACTGGGCTGAAGTTGTACCTCCATGTCTTTTGGTGCCATCTCTAACGTTTCCTAAGTTGTTTCAGGCCAGTAATTTGATCCTTTTCACCCTGTTCAGACTGGAAGGAATGATGGGGCCCTTGTCCAGAGGATATTCATATAGGACTTTTTAATGTTTTTTTATTTTCTCTCTCTTAAAGCTGATGTATATTGTCCACATGAGAACAAATAAATTAGAATTTCTTCTGGATGGGTTCAGGCACTGACATCTTTTAAAAACCTCTCTAGGGATGGAGAGCT
>NW_016107624.1:0-13617 GCF_001604975.1 Cebus imitator | reverse complement strand
GTAGAGATGGGGTTTCACCATATTGGCCAGGCTAATCTCAAACTCCTCACCTCATGATGCACCTGTCTCAGCCTCCCAAAGTGCTGGGATTACAGGTGTGAGCCACCGTGCCTGGCTGGGAAATAGCTTTTAACTGCGGTAAGGAAGGTAGCCTGAAGGAGGTGATTATGGAGGTTGGTGGGGAAATAAGGAGGCCATTGCAATCCACAATCCAGGCACGAGATGAAGGATATGCTTGTCCTTTTAATAATTATCTAAGTGATGAGGAATGAGGGAGGTAGTGGAGTGGAAATTGTAGGATGGTCCTGTGACTATATGATGTTTACTCCACAAGGTTTTGGTGCTTGGTATCCTGACCACAACCCCTCTTCCAAAATGAGGAGCAAGAGGAAAGTAAGTTTTCCTTAACCCTGCTCTGATATATAACAGCAGCTGTAATAATAACCATTTATTTAATGTCTTTTAAAGTGCCAGGCACTGGGCTATGCACCTTCCATACATTATTCTACTTAGTTCTCATAACAACCAAATGAGTTAGGATTATTTTATCATTCTCATTTTGGTGATGATGAAACTTCAGCATGGTTCAGAGATGTTAGGTAGTATGCCCAAGGTCTCACAGCTAGTAAGCAGCAGACCTCAGTCTAGCCTGGCTGAAAGCCCACATGTTTCACCATTACGATACCATACCCCTGTCTCTGCAGTCAGCCACTCCCGTGGGTCCCCTTTGCAGCATTAAATAGACCTGCAGGCTTTCTGATTCCACAGGGGTACTGAGCTCTGATTGTTTCTCGTTAGCAGTTGTCTTCCCTCTCTCTGCGGGCACTTGGTTACATAATACCTGAAAATATTAAATTAGTTTTCCTTTACAGGAAATTATGTTCCATTAGGGCCACTGACATAGCTATTCTGAGACTTCCAAGAGAGTTGTGTGCTTTTTGGAAATGTCTGACAAATCCGATTGCTCTCTGGCAAGGAGCTCTCTGAAGGCCTTGTGGCTGGTTGAGTAATTAGGCATTAAATGGCTTTAATAATAGAAATAGGAGGCTCAGGCAAGAGGGTTTCACCTGTGATCATCAGAGCTGCCTTGTATCCCTCTTATGGCAGAGAAAAGGAACGGGACTGAGGCACATGGTAATCTTCAAAACCATCCCGTGACTTCGCTTCTCATCACTCAGCACTCAGCACAGGCAGAGACTTGTTCCAGGAAGGAGACCATGCCGAGGTACCACCTCTTTTCCGATCCTCTAGGGAACTCTGCTTTGATCAATTGCACTGGGATACTGCTCTGCTTGAATCATGCCTTTAACTCAAAATGCCAGACAAAGTCTACCTTGATTTGGCATTCAAGACCCTGTAAAATCTGTCTTCCATATATTTTTCAGAATGCTTCTTTACATGAGCTAGTGGTCCTCATGACTTTCTGTTCCTCCTCATATTTGTTACTCCATTGTTCTTGCTTAAGACACTTCTCTACGAAGAAGAGCCCCCTTTTATGTCTGCATTTTCATATCCACTCCAGGGTTCAAGCCTCTGTTCCAACAACACCTCTTCCTGGAAAATTTCTCTAAATGCTCTTGCCAAAGAAATCTCTCTCTCTCTTTTGCATACCCACAGCACTTTATAGCACTTAAACTAATTACCCTGTATCCTCTCACCTTGTATTATAATTATTTTATACAAATCTTATCTCTCTTGCTATAAGGTACATTCTTCACATGGATGGACTATGTTTAACCCCTTTGTATAGCATCTGTGGCTCCTATTACAGAGCTTTGCATGTTGTGTTTAATAAATACATACTTTATACATGATTATCAGTTTAGAGGCAGATAATACAGCTAGAGATTGAGGTCCCACGGCCATGTATCTGTCCATCTATTCATTCTCTCCCTCTAGTAGCTCTTATAAAAACCTTTCTCCACTCTCATGCATATTCCCAATATCAATATGGTATTGATGCACAGTGAGGAGGGAGGCATGAGATGTTATGTCTCAACACACAGATTGATGGGTAAGAATCTTAAGAGTGGAGCCCCATTTCTCTAAAGGGAGGATGCATTTCAGACTTCAGATAGATTTGATATTTGGTATGGAGGAAGAGTACTGAAATTATGTGATAATTTGAAGAGTTACTCTCCCATTTCTTAAGAAACAAGTCGGCCTTTCCAGCCTTATCTACCACCTTCCATACCCTGCCCTGTGATCTACACACACCAAGTCATGCACTGACCCAGTAGCACATGATGAGAGATTTAAGCCTGCCGATACCTGGCTACCACTCTTCTCCAGATCGGGTCAATCTAAAAACAAACACAAAAACACAGGTGAGAAATAAAACCAGAATCAGATTCACTAATGGTAGAGCTTGATTAAAGAATGTGCCTCAGTTTACAATAGCAAAGACCTGGAACCAACCCAAATGCCCATCGATGATAGACTGGACAGGGAAAATGTGGCACATATACACCATGGAATATTATGCAGCTATCAAAAATGATGAGTTCATGTCCTTTGTAGGGACATGGATGAATCTGGAAACCATCATTCTCAGCAAACTGACACAAGAGCCGAAAATCAAACACTGCATGTTCTCACTCGTAGGCAGGTGTTGAACAATGAGAACACATGGACACAGGGAGGGGAGCACTACACACTGGGGTCTGTTGGGGGGAAATAGGGGAGGGACGGTGGGGGGTGGGGAGTTGGGGAGAGATAGCATGGGGAGAAATGTCAGATATAGGTGAAGGGGAGGAAGGCAGCAAATCACACTGCCATGTGTGTACCTATGCAACAATCTTGCATGTTCTTCACATGTACCCCAAAACCTAAAATGCAATAAAAAAAAAGAGTGTGCCTGTACTGGGGCCTTCTTTCTTGAATCAAGACTGTGGAACCCACCTTTCTTTCCTCCTGAGACTTATGAAGAAGCTGGCAAACAGAGGCCTGCTTGAGCTTGTAGGAGCAAGCCCCTCTGCCCAGAGCCCACCAACCTGGGCAGAGGTAGGTGAAGGGATCCCCATGAAAGATATCTTTACTCATGCCTGGAAGACATCATTCTTTCTTCCTCTTCCCCATGTATGCCCTTTAAATGATGGGATGAGCTGCTCTTCAGCCTTACCTATCAAATCTATTACTCCTCTCATGGGGAGGTGTGAGTAAGAGGGTAGATAGAGATACTTGAGAAATCCCCAGCTCTGTCTCTTTCAGGAGAGGACTAGAAACCTCTGCTTCTCAGTAGATCTGTGACATCAGAGGCTTCAAGTGATTCTCCCATGATATGCATTGTGTATCCACTTGCCATCATACCTTTGCTCAGCTGGTCCTTTTCCCCCAAGTGTCCCTCTCTCCTGTTTCTACCTGACAAGGTCCTACTCAAATGCCACCTCCTCCAGAAGCCTCCCTACTCTGGCTCCATTCTTCGCAGGTGGAATTCAATAGCTCCCTTAGGTTTTCTATTAGCTTTGATGATGCCTTGATCACAGCACTTACTGTAGCTTGTGTTCTGGAGACATGCAATGTGTCTCTTTTCCCTCCTGCATTTCCATCCCTGCTCCTTGCTTGACAGTCTCCATGAAGGACAGCCCCCATACCTCTAGTGCCCACCTTGAGCCCAGCACAGGGTTGGTGCTCATGAATGTTGATTGGATCTGCTCAGAGAACTAGCTCTATGATGGTACAGGGGCAAGTAATGGGATGTCTAACTCTGGGCTAAACATGGACAGCATTCTTTGTTGGCATTCATATTCCTGCATTTAGAACTGGACCATGTGGTGCTGGAGAGGCCATTGCGCTGACCAGCAAGAGAAGACCTGCTTCATGGCAGTCCACACAGCAATTTCCCTGGCTTTACTTAAGGCTAACTCTCCTCCAGCAAAACACGCCTCTTTTCTTCCCACAGATGAAGCAGGTATGTAGTGACTCCTTGTCTTCTAGAGAGCACTCTTGTGACCGTAGCCTTGTAGTGCCAGCTTACATCCTAATCATAACACCAGTGGGAGAGACCATGATTGCTGGGTGCATGTTGCAGGAAGGGAACTCAGATTTGGGGCCTGATAGTTCCAGATTCTTTTTTTTTTTTTTTTTTTTGTGAGGCAGAGTTTCACTCTTTTTACCCAGGCTGGTGTGCAATGGCATGATCTCGGCTCACCGCAACCTCTACCTCCCGGGTTCAAGCAATTCTCCTGCCTCAGCCTCCCAAGTAGCTGGGCTTACAGGCATGCACCACCACGCCCAGCTATTTTTGTATTTTTAGTAGAGACAGAGTTTCTCCATGTTGGTCAGGCTGGTCTCAAACTCCCAATTTCAGATGATCTGCCTACCTCAGCCTCCCAAAGTGCTGAGATTACAGGCATGAGCCACCGTGCCTGGCTAGCTCCAGATTCTTATAAAATTATTGGTATAAACAAATGGTTCATAAATTCTGATTTTCTTCCTTCTTACAGCTTGAAAAAAGGGCATGATCTTAGTGAATTCTCCCTGGGGAGAATTTTTATTGTCATTATTAGTTTTTTAAAATTGTTTCACTTAATCTTATGTAGGAGAAAAGAGAAGTCTTTGCTTAAAAGCAAATAAAGAAGGGAGAATGTTTATCCAGTGGTTAAGAATACAAAAATTATATTGATAATATATGGAAAGTGCTTAGCATTATAGGTCATAGCAAGTAGACACTCAATAAATAGTAACCACTATTATCATTAAGATTAGAGATGGAGAGTGACTCACCCAAAGCCACACAGCTAGTTAATGACAGAGCAGACCTAGCATTTGCACCTGGAACTTTGGGCTCTTGGTCCCCTGCCCTTGCAGTTGACCTTCCCTACTTTCATGGCTTTGTATGTGCGACCTTCCAGATCCTTTTTATGTCTTGGCCAAATTCATTCTGCCACTCGGTAGGCAGACACATGCATGCACACACACACACAAACCAAAGACGAAAAATATAAAAAATAAAAAAATAAAAAAAGAACTCTTCCACCACGATGCAGGGAAAAAATTACCCTTAATTACTGGGGCTTCTCTACAATTATAGGACGTGCATTTGAACTCTGAAGGGTCCTCTCCTGAGGATAACCTTTATTTGCCTGATTGCGTCTGTTCAGTTAATTCTGGCTAATTACTATTTTCTTCCTATTAGATTCTAATTATATACAGTATTTTCATTATAAAGCGTAATGTTTCCCAGAGAACCATGTCAATTATGCAGGCGATATTACCGGAGGTCTGGTTTACCTCATTAAGCCCAAGCGGAGAAGCCATGCATCTGATGAAACTCGAATTGCAGGGTGGTCTTTAACTATGTGTGGGTACCAGTGAGTCTCACGTAAAACTTGCTGAGTATAGAATAGGGCTAGAAAGGCTTGGAGAAGCTCCTCAACAGATGTGGCAGCCCATTTGGATGTCTTGGATTTTCTGCAGGAAGAATAACATAGACAATATGGATCAAGACTTTTAAGCACCCCATAATTTCTAGTTTGTCTAAGGCATGAATTTGATGCTGTCATGAAAGAGTAGGTCTTTACCTTTGCTTCAAATGATTCTGGTAGAACACCCAGCATTTCCACCTCCATGCCTCGATATACTGACAATCTGATGTCTTTCTGAACTTCTGTGTTACCCACTTCATGAGATGTGATACTTCATGTGATGTCTAATAGACACCTTATCCTTAATATACACAACACAGTATTCTTAATTTCTGCTCTCCCCAAGCCCCAAATCTATTCCTTCTTATATTACTCCCATCTCAGTAAATGCCATAACCATCCACCCAGAAGCTCAAGTGAAATGACAAGTGCTCATACTAATGTCCTTCTTTCCTTTATCTCTCACATCGAATCCATTAAGTCTCCTGTGAACTCCACGTCCTAAATATATCCTGGATCCATCCAGTTCTTCCCACTTGCACTGCTATACCCCTAGTCTAGGCCAGCTTCACCCCCGCTGTATAGTGACCCCCTACTTGGTCTCCTTGTTTCATTTCCTTCCACATACATGTATCCCTTCTCCTAATGCCATCAAGGTGATTTACCAAAAAGAAAAAAAAATATTCCATTAGACCATGTTTCTTTCCTACTTAAAATCCATACAGATGTTATTTTGGAATTAAAAGCAAACTTCTTACTGCATCAGTAAGACACTCCATGATTATACTTTTGCCTACTTATTCAACAAGTATTATTCAAGGTCTAATGTAATATATGCCAGACGCTGTTCTGGAACAAAAAGTTCTTGTTTGTATGGGAATAAAATAATAAAATAGACGCAATCGCCCTCATGAGCACTGCTTTTCCTATCATCTTGGTAGTACTTAATATTTCATGTTTGTTTTTATCCGGCTGGATTGTCTAAAAGGCCTGGGTCTATGTCTATCCCCCATATCCCATGTCCAGGCCCTGTACCTGGAAGCTTCTCAGGAAATGTGGGCTCTTCTGCTATGATTTGACACTTGGGCATGAGTTGAAAAACAAACTAAATTAAAAAAACACACTTTTATTGGATTCTAAAGGAATTAATAAAATCCTTCCTTTGGGGATTAATAAAACAGGATTTTTTAATATTAGCTTTATTTTTTTCTACTTTATAAAAGCATTTTAATCAACATTCTGGGCTTTAAAAAATGGATTCAAGCTATGTTCTCTATTTGGGGTGTGGGCAAGGGTTTAATTTATAGATGGGTCTCATTTTTTATATTTGCTCCCCCATCTGAAAAGTGTTGCCACTATTGTTTTCCTAATAAAAATCTCTGAAGTTCAAGCAAAAAGAGAACTAACCTTTCTTGAGCATCTCATAATTAAGGAGTTAATTTTTGATAACTATGGGCCATGAGAATATTGCAACATTTCTTTAGTTTAGAGAGATTCAGTACCTTGTTTAAAGTCCTAGATGAATTAATTATAGTAGCACTGACTATGTAGGTGCTGGGGCCAGGAGGTCTGGGTTCAAATTCCAGATCTTTTATTTATTAGCTGTCTGTGACCTTTATTTAAACTTGTACTTCACCTTCCCTATTTGTAAAATGGGGATAACAATTGTTTCTGCTTCCCGGTGTTGTTTTAAAAATTAAATGAGTAAATCCACTTAGAACAATGCCTGGCCTATATATGCTCTATCCATGATGGCTGCTATTATCTGAGTCTAAATCTAGTTTGGTTTTCTCCCAAACTACCATTCCTGCCATTAACAAATACCAGCCGCAGCATTAGTAGCATTCATTAAGTGCTCTCTACAGTCCAACCTCTAATCCCATCAAGACACTTGTAATACACACACTATTACTTCAATTTACAGATGAGTAAAACAGGGGCTCCGTAAGGCACTCATCCAAAATCAGGCAGAAAGTAAGTGACAGATCTAAAAGTTTCATGTTTGCCTGCCCCCAAAGCCCATGTTCTTAAAAGTTGTTACATGCTCTCTTAACTTCAGAATGCAACACATTCTGTACATGGAAGGTGTTATGGACAGAATTATCTTCCCCTCAAATTCACTCCTCAAGGTGATTGCGTTTAGAGATAGGGCAGTTAAAGATGCAATACAATTGAAATGAGGCTGCCAGAGTGGGCCATAATCCAATCTGACTGATGTTCTTATAAGAAGAGGAAGAGGTGCCTGAAGTGCTTGGGCAAAGAGAAAAGGGCATGTGAGGACACAGTGAACAGGTGGACATCTACCAGCCAGGAGAAAGGTCTCAGAGGAAACCAAGGCTGCTGATACTTTCATCTTGGACTTCCAGCCTCCAAAACTGTGAGAAAATACATTTCAGTTTAAACCACCCAGTCTATGGTATTTTGTCATGGTAGCCCTTGCCAACTAACACAGAAGGGAGCATTGTTAGTAGAAAAAACAAGAAGACATGTCAGGTGACCTGTCTTACTTACTGGGCTGTTTCCACTGCATAGCTCCATGCTGGGTTCATGGGGGAGGGGGGCTTAGCAAATGGAGAGTCCAGGGTTTAGAAACTGCCTTCTCGTTTAAGATTGAGGACGGTGTCCTCTGCCCAGCTCTGATGTGGCCACCATGGTGTAACCTGCATAGCAGTGACCTGTTTTCTGTACCATACTGGATGCTTCATGAAGACTAAAACCAAGTGTGTCTTTTTGTTCAGCTCAAGCATAGCCTATGATAGCGTTCTGATAATTACACATTGGCTGCATGTTTGTACAGCCATGAGGTTTGCAGGGTTCCTTTCGGCTCTAAACAGCCTATTCTCTGAGGAGCTGCCCTCAGCTAGTCAAGAAGCCCAGGTATGAGGGTTTTACGTGGCAGTCCTGCTGGGCCTTTGCCAGAGTGCTTGGAGCCACGGAGTCTGGACCATGTGGTCTGTTTACATGAGCATTAGGGAACATTGCTGAGATGTACTGTAAACATGGGGCAGGCTGTCAAGCATTGTGCTCGTTTCTCCATTATTGTGGTGCCATCTCAGAACAGAGGCAGCCCAGGGAGCCCCTGCCAAGTGGAACTGGAGCCTGAGAGATGGGCATGAGCCTCCCAAGTCTGGCTTCCCTGCAGGGGTGAGCCTTCCTGAGGGTGGGCTGGATGTGGATTCATACAGCAGAGATGCTGAGCCAAGCTCCCACTCCATTTAGGGGCTTGGACCAGGGTGAGAGATGGAACTAATTTGTTAAAGGAGAAAAAAAAAAAAAAGAGAGAGAGAGAGAAATAAAAAAATTTGAAAGTTTTTCACTTAAACATATAGTTTAGGGTAGGTTCAAAATCATTGTGCTAATTTCACCCTTATTATATTTCATTTACTTTCTTGAATAAGAAAGATCTTCCTGGATTTTAGCTGAATCCAGAATTGTGCCTCATCATGAGTGTGCTACAACAGAGACAGAAGGACTGAAAACCATTGAACTAACAGAGCAGACCATGCATAATTATTTAAGGGCTCTTTGAAGGCTTCTTTCTCCCAAATAAGTCCTTTCCGAAGGCCTAAAAGTCTTCTCTTTGAGTTGTTTTGCTCTAAGAACTTGACTGTGGTCATACGCCTCCTGATGGGTGGCCCCAGTGGTGAGCCTGATGACCTGGCTCTGCTGCCCAGCACTGTTGCTTTGTAGGCATGTCTCCTTGGGCTGGTCCCCATCCTGCTTAGTCCTCAGTTTCCTCACTGGTGAAGTGAAGAGTTTGGTCTAGAGTCATGACTTTTTCCACCTCTATGAATTTAGAGCAAAGATACCTCCACCTGGATGTTATAGCTCCTCATGCCAAAGCTCGAGCATTTGGCAAAATCAAGGCATTCTTACAGAGGTGACTGAGGTGGGAACTGTGGCAGTTCATCTGCATGGTGCATATGGTAAGGCAAGTGTGTGGGGTGGGTGAGAAGACAGGGCATGGAGCTCCCAGACCAGGCATCATATTGTTGTGACCAGCACCTGGACCAGCTTTGGGGACAGGGGTTCCGGTCCTGATTCCAATATTTGAAACCAAGTTAGGCCATAAGATTGAGTTGTAGCCAATAGAGTGTAGGCTGCAATGATGCACACTGCTTCTAGACCCTTAAAACCTTGTATGAACCTCCATGTTCTCCTCTCCTTTTGTCTTCCCTTATCCACCTTTCTTTCCCTTCCCTTCCCTCCTTTCCCTTCCCCTCCCCACCTCCTCTCCCCCATCCTCCTCCTGCACTTTTCTTTTTTTAACTTTTATTTTAGATCTGTGGTTACATATGCTGGTTTGCCACAGGGTATATTGTGTGGTACTAAAGTCTGGGTTATGATTGAACTCCACATCCAGGTAGTGACCAAGTACCCATTAGGTAGTCACTCAACCCCTTGCTCCCTCTCTCCCTCCTCTTGTAGTTTCCAGTGGCTATTGTTCCCATCTTTGTGTCCATGTGTGCCCAATGTGTAGCTTCCTTTTCTAAGTGAGAACATGTGGTATTTAGTTTTCTGTTTCTGCATTAATTCACTTAGGATAATGGCCTCCAGCTACAACCATGTTGCTGCAAAGGAAGTGATTTCATTCTTTTTCATGGCTACATAGTATTCCATGGCATATATATGCCACATTTTCTTTATGCAATCCACCATGCTTGGGCACCTGGGTTGATTCCATATCTTTGCTATTGTAAATAGTGCTATGATGAACATACAGGTGCATGTGTCTTTTTGGTAGAATGCGTGAATGCATGTGTCTGTTTGGATATATACCCAAAGTAAAGACATTGCTGAGTGGAATGGTAGTTCTGTTTTAAATTTTTTGAGAAATTTTCAAACTGCTTTCCACAGTGGCTGAACAAATTTACATTCCTATCAACAGTGTATAAGCATTCCCTTTTTTCCACAGTCTTGCTAACATCTGTTATTTTTTATTTTTTATTATTTTTTTGAGACGAGTTTCACTCTGTGGCCCAGGCTGAGTGCAGTGGTGCAATCTTGGCTAACTGCAAACTGTTTTTTATTGCAATTGTTTTTTCAGGACTTAGCTATACATTCTTTGCCAAAGCTGATGTCAAGAAAGTTATTTCCCAGGTTTTCTTCTAGGATTGTTATAGTTTGATGTCTTACATTAAAACCTTTAATCCATCTTAAGCTAATTTTTGTATATAGTGAGAGGTACGTGTTCAGCTTTAATCTTCTACACATGACTAGCCAATTATCCCAGCACCATTTATTAAACAGGGAGTCCTTTCTTCATTACTTATGTTTGTTGACTGTATTGACAATAAGATGATTGTAGGTGTGTGGCTTTATTTTGGGGTTCTCTATTCTATTACATTGGATTATGTGTCTATTTTTGCACTAGTGCCATGCTGCTTTGGTTACTATAGCCCTGTAGTATAGTTTGAAGTCAGGTAATGTGATGCTGCCAGCTTGGTTCTTTTTGCTCAGGATTGTTTTAGCTATTTGGCCTTTTTTTTCTGGTTCCATATGAATTTTAGAATAGTTTTTCCTAATTTTGTGAAAAATGACATTGGGAGTTTGATAGGAAGAGCATTGAATCTGTAGATTGCTTTGGGTAATTTGCCATTTTGCTAATAGTGATTCTTCCAGTCCATGACCATCAAATGTTTTTTTTCCATTTGTTTGTGTCATTTTCATTTGTTTCTCCCTATGATTCATTTAGGCAGTATTTTGTAGCTCTTCTTGTAGAGACCTTTCACCTCCTTGGTTAGATGTATTCCTAGATATTTTATTTGTGTGTGTGTGGTTATTATATATGGGATTGAGTTCTTGATTTGGCTCTTAGCTTGAATGTTACTGGTGTATAGAAATGCTACTGGTTTTTGTACATTGATTTTGTATCCTGAAAGTTTACTGAAGTCATTTATCAGTTCCAGTAGCTTTTTGGGGAAGTATAATTTTTTTAGGTTTGGAATCATAGTGAGATTTCTTCTTCTTCTTTTTGGATGCCTTTAATTTCACTCTCTTGCCTGATTGCACAGGCTAGGACTTCCAGTACTATGATAAATAGGATTGGTGAGAATGGGTATTCTTGTCTTGTTCCAGTATTCAAGGGGAAATGCTTCCAGCTTTTGCCCATTCAGTATGATGTTGGCTGTGAGTTCATGATAGGTGGTTGTTATTATTTTGAGGTATGTTTCTTCAATGCTTAGTTTGTTGAGGATTTTTATCATGAAGGGATATTGGATTTTATCGAATAACTTTCTCTGCCTCTACTGAGATGATCATATACTTTTTGATTTTAATTATGTTTAGGTGGCAAATTATATTTATTGATTTGTGTATGTTAAACCAACCTTGCATCCCAGGAATAAAGCCTACTTCATCATGGCGAAGTAACTTTTTGCTGTGTTGCTTGATTTGGCTTGCTAGTATTTTGTTAAGGATTTTTGCATCTATGTTCATTGGGGATATTGGGCTGTAGTTTTCTTTTTTTCATCATGTCTTTGCCAGGTTTCGATAACAGGATGATTCTGGCTTCATAGAATGAGTTGTGGAAGAGTCCTTTCTCCTCAATTTTTTGAGCTAGTTTCAATAGGATTGGTACCAGCTCTTCTTTGTATGTCTGGTTGAATTCAACTATGAATTCATTTGGTTCAGGGCTTTTTGTGGTTGCTGGGGTTTTTATGTTGGATTCAGTTTTGTAACTCATTATAGGTCTTTTCAGTGTTTCAAATTTCTTCCTGATCAAAACTTGGGAAGTTGTGTTTCTCCAGGAATTATCTACTTACTCTATATTTTCTAGTTTATGTGTATAGTGATGTTCATAATAGTCTCTGAGGATCTTTTATATCAATTATACTGTTACCTTTGTCATTTGTGATTGTGATTATTTGGGTCTTCTTTCCTTTTTACTTTGTTGATCTAGCTAGTGGTCTATCAATCTGATCCATCCTTTCAAATAACCCACCTTGGTTTTGTTGATACTTTGTATGGATTTTTGGGTCTTAGTTTTACTCAGTCCTGTTCTGATTTCAGTTATTTTTTTCTTCTGCTAGCTCTGGGGTTAATTCTTGTTTTTCTAGTTTCTCTAGGTGCAATATTACATTGTTAATTTGAGATCTTTCTAAATTGTGATATAAGTATTTAGTGCTATAAACTTTCCTCTTAACACTGCTTTTGCTGCATCCCAGAGATCTTGCTATGTTGTGTCTCTGTTTTCATTAATTTCAAAGAATTTTTTTGACTTCTGCCTTAATTTATCATTTACCCAAAAGTCATTCAAGAGCAATTGTTTAATTTCCACATAATTATGTGGCGTTGAGAGATCTTCTTGGTACTGATTTCTATTTTTGTTCCATTATGGTCTGAGAGTATATTTGGTATAATTTCAGTTTTTTTGAATTTATTGAGACTTGCCTTATGGCCAAGTGTGTGGCTGATCTTAGAATATTTTTCATATGCACATGAGAATGTATATTCTGTGGTTGTTGGGTGGAGTACTCTAGATTTGTTTAGTTCCAATGGTCAAATGTTGAATTTAAGTCCTGAATTTCTTTGTTAATTTTCTTCCTTGATGATCTATCTAACTCTGTAAGTTGGGTCCCATACTTTCTCATGTTCATCAGACACAATATAAAGAGGATCCATTTGAAGACTCTCTGGCGTTAGAGGATGAACAAGCCAGCAGATTAAAAAAATCCCAAGTCCCTGAATGATTTTGTTAGCAGTGCTAATCCTGCCAAGGCTCTCTCTCCCCCTTGAGTTAAGCCACTATTATTTTGGTGTTGTCATAGCAGTTGACATACCTTGACTAACATACCAGAGTTCTGCAATTTTGTGCCTGTAATCCCTGAGAAGAATTTTTCTCTTTCCCTGAATTACAAGACAATATATGGGTATGGCATAGACTCAGGGTGCCCTGGAAGCGTAAACTCAGGCTTGACTGGTTTGACCCAGAATAGGTGTTTCATGTAGTCTTCCCAGAGGAGGTGGAAATATGGTAGAAACAGCAAAGGCTGAGGTCACATAGACTTGGGGTAGAAGTCTAGTGCCTCTAATAATGAGTTTTTCAACTTCAGGTAATTAGCTTACCCCTACTTTTTGCCTAAATTCAACCTACACATCCTTCTGATCTCTGAAAATGTCACATCGAGAGAGTGTTTTTTTTTTTTTTTTTTTTTCCAGGCTGGCCAATCTCCACAAAATCCTGGTGATTCTCTTCTTAAGCCCTTGTGGCATTTGTTATACCTTGTTCAATCTCTGTATTTCCTGTTAA
>NW_016107623.1:2694463-2726733 GCF_001604975.1 Cebus imitator | reverse complement strand
GTGTTGGCCAGGCTGGTCTCGATCTCTTGACATCAAGTGCTAGGCTTACAGGTGTCAGCCACTGCACCCGGCTACCTGGCACATAAAATTATTTAATAAATGTTACTGAAATGTATATAATCAAGAGACAAAGGAAGCTCAGAAAGGGAACTGGTAGGCATCATTTTGGTTCCGAGGCACCAGCAGCTTCCTGAAAAAGCCAACATTTAGGAAGCAATGATAAAGGTAGAGTGCAGCTGAGGAGATGGCCTAGCAGCTCTGAATGTTGTGGCATGGAGAGTGCTCACTTTCACCTGCAAGTGGGACGCCTTGACTTGCCTCAGTAGACAGCAAACTTGATGGGTGATTTAAGAGATGGTAGATTTAATTAATTTTTTTAAAGTTATGATGCAAATTTCAAAGACAAATTAATGCTAGAAGCTAGCCTTTATTTAAATAGGGCAGGGAGCTGGAACAGTAAAATTTCTTTTGGAAGTTTTATAAAAAGTAGTTTTAAAAATAACGGATGGCTTCCAGTGATTTAAGGGATTGTCTCACCCAGACCCTTTCCTCTCTTCCAGATTACCTGCCCTCTTTACCACCATTTTAGTCAGCATTAAAAATATATATATATTAGTAATTGGCATTCAAGAGATGTATGAAGCAATTTAGCTGTGAGAGGCTTCCAGGGGAAAGGAGACCATATCATTTGATGAGGTTAAAATGCTTTTATAATATAGATATACGATATGGAACTTATAAGAAAACAAGCAGTTATTTTTAAGCTTTTTAAATTTTAATTGACAAAAATTGCATGTATTTATCATGTACATGTTGTTTTGAAATATGTATACATTGTGGAATGGCTAAATAGAGCTCATTAACATAAACATTAATTTACATACTTCTCTTTTTTTTGTGGTAAGAATATTTAAAATCTGCTCTCAGCAATTTTTAAAAATACAACACATTGTTACTAACTATAATCCCCATGCCTGTCTTCCTATCTAATTGAAATTTGTTATCCTTCAATGAATATATCCTCAACACCCGCCCCCAGCCGCTGATAACCACTGTTCTACCCTTTAACACGCAGCTCTTAATTATCCTGAGAAACATATTTCAGAGCAAGTCTGAAAGAATGGCGGTTAATATATTTGAATATAAAGTAGAACAGTTCCAACTCACCATACAATTTCTTCATCTTGATACCATATAAGATATGATTATTCTGCATTTTTATTCTCAAGATTTTCATAAACCTTCCTTGTAGAGCTCTTTAGGAAAGAGTTACATTGTCAGTACTATCTTTAGCCTTATTATCTTCATTTTCGAATTGAGACTCAATTTTCTAGAGGTTATCTTTGGATTAGAACATTATATTACAAAAACAGAAAGAAGGAAGTTTTAGAGCTAGAAGGGATCTTGTGGCTTTCCTAAACTAACCCTGAACAAATTGAATTGAAAGACAAGTACTTGTCACACCACTATGAAAAGAACATAAATTTCATAATCCAAAGATCTTGATTGGCGCTGTAGTTCCGACACCTACTTTGTGGATTTTCTAACAAACAGAAATGGAATTAAACTCAATGCTTGAATTAAAGTAAAATATTTGATTACATTAAATGTATTAAATATTTTGTTTGAGTAACTATTGAAATAAATACTCCAATAGAATGTAGGCTCCATTTTTTTCTGTTTTCCAGAGCCTAGAAACATACCTGGAATATAGTGGGTGCTCCATTTTTTTCTGTTTTCCAGAGCCTAGAAACATACCTGGAATGTAGTGTAGTACAGTAGAAATACTGTACTCGATTTCTTTTTAAATGATTGATTCTGATAAATGAATAGCTTTGAAGAAATAAAACCTAGTTAGCACTAAAATAATATTGAATATGGTTCAATTTTGAATAATTCCAAGTCAATATTATAACTATTGCATATTCTGTTATTATTAAAGTTTTTTGATTTTTAGGTGCCAGAATGTTATTTTAAGGGTTCTACTTTTATGGATTGATAATAATAGGGTCTACTGAACTTAACCTCTGCTTTAAAATTTTCAGAGACAAAGGAATACTATATATTTGTTTAAACTTACAATTGTTTCTAATGTGAGACTATTTTCCTTGGATTCATAGGAGAAGATCAGGAAATATTATTTAATTATAAGTACCAATATTTTGGCAGTGAACTATCAAATAAATTCACTCACTAATCTATCCAACCACTCATCTATTCATGATGGTTCTGCACTGGAAGTTGGCACAATAGGTAAACCAGGGAGTGCACGGTGTTTAGTGGTTCGATAAACTCTTCCTGGTTAATATTTATTGGGCATTCTCAATGTGCTAATTAACCCATGGAATACAGATTAGATCACAGTTCTCACCTTCAAAAAAATAAGACATAAGCACCTCATAAGTGGAATGAGGCAACTTGCCAAACCAAAAAAAATAAAAAATAAATTTAAAAGTAATGACCACTCTTTTACTCTATGTATTCTATCTTGATTCTTTCTTGCTCAGTCTGAAGGAAAAAATCAGAGACAGAGCAGATGGGGTATGTGCAGCCTGTGTTCAGTTACCAGGCCATTGAAGTAGACCCA
Source organism: Cebus imitator (assembly GCF_001604975.1). Taxonomy (NCBI): domain Eukaryota; kingdom Metazoa; phylum Chordata; class Mammalia; order Primates; family Cebidae; genus Cebus; species Cebus imitator. Next base: position 2,724,146 of record NW_016107623.1, on the reverse strand, counting down.
TCCGTCTGCAAAGCGCTGTGTTGAATTGCCTTTGTGGAAGGAAAGTTTGATTTGTGTTTTAAGAGGAAAAATTTTATCAGTTTAAAAAAGTTGTGATGCAAAGTTCAAAGAAAAGTTATTCTATAATATCAGCTGTATTTAATTAAGGCAGTGACCTGAGTCAGGAAAAATCTTCCTTTCAGAGTTTTAAAAACAAGTTTCTAAATAATCAATTAGAAAATAAGCCCATATTAAATAGGGTGGTCTTCTATGGCGAGAAGAGACCTACACCAGGTGACCTCCCCACCACTCTTGAAGACAACCCACTAAAACACAAATATATTTCTAATAAGAATTTAAACTTATCCTGTGATCAGTCAGGAACCATTGCTAGCTTTGGTCACAAGTTAATCTACCTCTTTATTATCCAAAACAAAAAACAAAAAACAAACAAACAAAAAACACCTGTTAAGCACTTAAAATGAGGCTGGTCCAAATTGATTGTGCTGTAAGTATAAAATGCATACTAAATTTTGAAGATTTAGTATCAAAAAAGAATATAAACATTTATAATGTTTATATTGATCACTACTTAAAATGTAGTTGGCTACATTGGGTTGAAGGATATTTTAAAATTAATTCTACATGTTTCATTTTACTCTATTTAATGTGGCTACTAAAAAATTTGGAATTGCATAATGTGGCTCACATTCTATTTCTGTTGGAAACCAATAATGAATGTTGAGATAATTTTTTTTTTTGCCCTGAAATTGACTTCTCAGATCTATAGATGAGGACAAGAAGTGCTCATTGGCTCCACATTCCAAAGAGGGCAGCCAGCGATTTGGTTACCAACTCTCTGAACTAAAAGGTAAGGAACTATTCCATCCACAATCCCAAATTCAAAAAAAACAATAGCTTTTCAGGACAATGTTTGTGGAGAGAGGCTTTCCTGCTCACTCATCTGTGTTTACATTCTATCTACCACCATGCCCAGTGATGACACCTGAAGGTTAGGGATCAGGAACAAGAGCTTGAGGATCCCTGCAAGAGGGGAAGCAATGCATTTTGGTTCCATCCCTGGATGAATGCTTGATCAGTTGCAAAATCTGGGAACCACACTGCATGAAATTGCAGTGGAGGGTGTGATGAGAAAATCATTGGGAATGCTTGATGTGTGTACCTTGTAGGTGGCTATTGAACTGGAACATGGAGACTAGTCCTTTCTTCTATTCTAGGAAAGTATGAAGGCAGGTGGTTTGTTGTGATAGTTTGCCCAGCAAAAGGGACTGTTCTGTAATTTGCCTGTGAATAAAAGCCAAAGGGAGGGAGAGGAATGATCACACGATGTTCTGTGGCCCTCAGGGATAAAAGAAGAGGACCACTTTGACTCCCATGGCTCCCTGTGAATCGGTATTGAGGTTAGGGAGCAGAGGCTACAGGATTGTTCTGGCATCCTGGCTAAATGAAGGAACATTTCACCTCACCAAGAATCCCATACTTCCACAGGGCTGTGTGTGTGTGTGTGTGTGTGTGTGTGTGTGTGTGTGTGTGTGTTGAGGGCTGTGGGGGGAGTCCTGAGGAAGTGAAGGTAAAATCTGTGACCTTATAATTGGGTGTTTTCTTCCTAATATGAGGTACTTATCATTGGTCCTTACCTATAAACCCTAGTTCCAAGCACTTGGAAAGATCCACTGAACATTTTACTAAATACTCACCTGGGTCTCTGCCCTATTCAAATGCTATTAGTGGCATGCCATAGTCTGCAAGACAAAATCCTAATTTCTTAGAAGGTAATAGTCATGGCACTCTGCCATTATCTACCTTTCTACCGTTCCTCGTCTGTTAATTCCAATCTTTCTGTGTTTTAGTCAGATAGAATAACCTTGAACTGCCCACCTTTACCTGAAATCATGCTTCCACTTATTCAGCAAAAATATATTTATTACATCTTATGTATCAGGCATTCTTTTAGGCAATAAGTGCATAGAGGGTCAATCGGACATTCTTCCTCCTATCACCAAGCTTACAGTCTAATGAATAGGATCTCATGGTAAATTCTGTCCCTGAATCTTGAATATGTTTCCTTTCCTTTTTCACCACAGATTAAATGTTACCTCCACCATGAATCCTTTCTTCAGGTAGAATAAATGCTCTCTGGCTCTGTACTTTGTGTTTACTGTTGTCACTTTTATTTGATTATCTCCTCACGTAGCTGGAGATCTCAACAACAGGAGCTGTGTCCCATCTATCTTTGTATTCACAACACCTGGTACATTATGGGTTCTTAAAAAAATGAACACTGAAATGCCTCAACCTCATTGTCTTTTGTGTAATTTTGTCTTTATTTCTTATTTTTGTATTTTCCCTGAGGTTACGTAACATCCAGAGACTTAAGCAAGCCAAGTTTAGTTCAGAACAGTTACACAATCAAAATATGTTTTAAAGAAGCCTATTCCAAGCAGCATTGGTTAGATGATTTAACATATTTCTTCCTGTATCTAAACAATGAAGTCATTTCTGTTTTTTGGGCAAAAAATGAAGTACATAGCTCCCCAAATTATTCTCAAAATTAAGGATAAACAGCTGCTATCATTTTGAAAATTAAAAAAAACTATTTTGACCATCAGAGCCTCATTTTAATGCATACAAAAATAGCGCTATATATAGTGAACACAGACTTGCATGTTGCTAAGTTATAATCACTGAGTCACTGATTAAGAAGTAGCTTACATCTGGGACTTGTCTTGAAAACAAGATTTTTTTTGCCATCAAAACGGTTATTTTCTTTTCTTCAGTATCTGATAAAAACTAAAGTGATACAAGTTCCAAATGGAAATCTGTGACACTTTCAAAGCTAGTAGTTGAACTTTATTGATCTGCTCTATTAGTAGGACTAAAATAAATAAATGTGTAGTTGATTAGTGTTCCATACAAGCTCAGAATTTACAAGACATGGAAACGGCAGAATAATCCTGAGCATCTGAAAGTATCAAAGGAATCAGAGTCTCAGCCTCCCATAGTATCTGGCAGCCTATGATAGCATGGGGGCAATAGAAGCAGCAGATGATGAAGACGAAGCAGACAGGATGGGACTGTGAGGAGAAAATCATGCAATGAGGCAGCAGCAATCTGCATATAATATCTATCAAGTACCAATGTAATGATGGCCAAGTCAGCAGATGACAGCATGAATGGATTAGATATAAAGCCAAACACTCTATATGTGCGCGCATACACCCCCCCCCACACACACACACACTCCCCTCCCTCTGCTCTGTATATGCCTCCTGGTTTTCAGATGCCACTGCAGAAAAATATCAGGGAATGAATCCTGAAATAAATGAGATTTATTTTTACCACCTGGTGCAATGGGCTTGAAATATATATAAATCAAGTTGACTTATGAAAAAATATTACATTTCCTGCATTCTTGAGTTTAGGAGATGCTTTGCAAATATGTTGCACTAGATCCCTGTTTATTTGTGTTTATTTCTCACAAATCTAGTTCTAGAAGTGAAATTGTTGGGTCACATTTTGGTGGGTACTACCGAATTGCTCTCCAAAATTATGTATATGTTTATTTTTCTACTAACAGTATATGGACTTTCCCTTTGCCTAATGCCTTTACTAGTACCAGTCATTAGCTTCTAAATGTTCATTTATCTAAAATATTTCCTTTCATTTACTTCTTCAGAAGTAGTTTTTGGTTTACTTCCAGAAAGGCTTGTCCAACAATAATTACATTTAGCTCAATCCCATTTAAATTCAATGTCATCAATTTATTTTTGTCATGTATTTCCTTTCCCTTGAGGAGACATGGAATAGAAGTGGAAAACAGAGGACTAATATTTATTAGGTGGGTACTTTGAATTGGGAATGTTGCAGATAGAGTTTCTAATCCTAATAACATTATACCAGTAATTCTCAATGTGTGGTCTCTAATCAAGCCGCATCTGCCATCACCTGAGACCTTTTTAGAAATGCAAATTATTGGGTCACACCATAGACCCATTGGATCAGAAATTCTGGGGAGGGCCCAGCAGTCTGCTTTCTTTCGTTTACCTGATCTCCAAGTAATAATGCCAATGCATCCTAGAATTTGACAACTGAATTATACCTGTTTTATAGTTGTGGAACTGAACAGAGCAGTAAGCAGCTTGCTCAGGTCATCAGCCATAGAGTTTGGCCTGACTTCAAAGTCAGCACAATGCTTTCTCCTTTTGTGCAAGCAAATTTTAATAGGAAATAATAACGTCCAATGTAAGATGTGCTCCTGGGGGCAACAATAAGGTAAAGTGTGACTATCGAAGTCTGAGAAAACCAAGAAGCAGCAAAAACCTGTGGTTATCCAGATGGTTACCGACTGAGAACACCAGGCTCCCAAAACTGGGGGAGACAGATGTTGCTGATGTATCAGCCTGAAATGAACCCTGAGTCTATTAATCCTTTCATTCTCACAAAGATGGCAGAAGTATGCAGGGATAGGCCCATCATTTATGGGTTAGAATTATTGTAGAACTGAAAATATAGTAAAAGACAGAATCACATTTGAAAGAAGATAATTTTTTTATGTTAAAAATTAGAGCATCTTTGTCAGAGATGTTTGTCACTAAAATTTTTGTTTGTTCAGAAAGGAGAAAATACGGAAGGTTTTGTGGTAAAACATTTGGATCACGGAAGTGTATGAGAAATAAAGTGCAAAAGGCTTTCATTTTGGCAGAGGAGACAGTACAGTGGGACTCATTATTAAGTATATGAAAATAAATTCTTTTGAGTTGCAGACTCACCCTCTCTCCCTTTGTGTACTCAGGCTGTATATAGGAATAACTGGCCACTGCTCCTTTGATTCAAGAATGTAACCTTGAAAATGGGGCCCTATGCATGGATCCCTAAATTCAAGAGCCCATTGAATCTGGAAGTAAGGCAAAGACAACTTTGACTTTTTACAATGTTCCCGAATGGCCAAAAGAGACTCCTGAGTTGAACTTCAGCAAAATGTAGTACTTTTCTTTTTCTGCTGAATCAGAATTATAACAACCAGAAAAAAAAAAAGTGATCAATTCAGCAAAAAGCCGTGTGGGTAGTACTGTGTAATACAGTAGTTCTCAAGCTTTAGTGTGCAAAAGAATCACCTAGAGAGCTTGTTAAATACAGGTTAACTCCCAGAGACTCTAATTTATTAAGTGTGAGGTGGTGCCTGAGAATTTTCTTTTTTTTTTAATTGTACTTTAGGTTCTGGGGTACATGTGCAGATCATGCAGGATTGTTGCATAGGTACACACATGGCAATGCGGTTTGCTACCTCAATCCCCCCATCACCCACATCTGGTAATTCTCCCCATGTTATCCCTCCCCAACTTCCCCACCGCCCCCCTGGCTGTTCCTCCCTTGCCCCACCAGCCCAACAGACCCTGTGTGTGATGCTCCCCTCCCTGTGTCCATGTGTTCTCATTGTTCAACACCCACCTATGAGTGAGAACATGCGGTGTTTGATTTTCTGTTCTTGTGTCAGTTTGCTGAGGATTATGGTTTCCAGATTCATCCATGTCCCTACAAAGGATGCAAACTCATTGTTTCTTATGGCTGCATAGTATTCTATGGTGTATATGTGCCACATTTTCCTTGTCCAGTCTATCGTCGATGGGCATTTGGGTTGGTTCCAGGTCTTTGCTATTGTAAACAGTGCCACTGTGAATATACGTGTGCATGTGTCCTTATAATAGAATGATTTATAATCCTTTGGGTATATACCCAGTAATAGGATTGCTGGGTCAAATGGAATTTCTATTTCTAGGTCCTTGAGGAAGTGCCACACTGTCTTCCACAATGGTTGAACTAGTTTACACTCCCACCAACAGTGTAAAAGTGTTCCTGTTTCTCCACATCCTCTCCAGCATCTGTTGTCTCCAGATTTTTTAATGATCGCCATTCTAACTGGCGTGAGATGGTATCTCAGTGTGGTTTTGATTTGCATTTCTCTAATAATCAGTGATGATGAGCATTTTTCCATATGTTTGTTGGCCTCGTATATGTCTTCTTTTGAAAAGTGTCCATATCCATCTCCCACTTTTGGATTGGTTTGTTTGTTTGTTTGCTTCTTGTAAATCTGCTTTAGTTCTTTGTAGAGTCTGGATATTAGCCCTTTGTCAGATGAGTAGATTGCAAAAATTTTTTCCCATTCTGTTGGTTGCAGGTTCACTCAAATGACGGTTTCTTTTGCTGTACAGAAGCTCTGGAGTTTAATTAGGTCCAATTTGTCTATTTTGGCTTTGTTGCCAATGCTTTTGGTGTTTTAGTCATGAAGTCCTTGCCTATGCCTATGCCCTGAATGGTTTTGCCTAGACTTTCTTCTAGGGTTTTTATGGTGTCGGGTCTTATGTTTAAATCTTTAATCCATCTGGAGTTAATTTAGTGTAAGGTGTCAGGAAAGGATCCAGTTTCTGCTTTCTGCACACTGCTAGCCAGTTTTCCCAACACCATTTATTAAACAGGGAATCCTTTCCCCATTGCTTGTTTTTGTCAGGTTTATCAAAGAGTAAATGGTTGTGGATGTGTGACATTACTTCCAAGGCCTCCGTTCTGTTCCATTGGTCTATATATCTGTTTTGGTACCAGTACCATGCTGTTTTGATTACTGCAGCCTTGTAGTATAGTTTAAAGTCAGGTAGCATGATGACTCCAGCTTTGTTCTTTTTGTTTAGGTCCAGTTTCTCCTTTCTGCACCTGGTTAACCAGTTATCCCAACATCATTTATTAAACAGAAATCCTTTCCCCATTGCTTGTTGTTATGTTTATAGACTTGCATATGTTGAACCAGCCTTGCATCCCCAGAATGAATCCTACTTGATCATGATGGATAAGCTTTTTGATGTGTTGTTGCAGTCGGTTTGCCAGTACTTTAATGAAGATTTTTGCATCTATGTTCATCATGGAAATTGACCTGAAGTTTTCTTTTTTTGTTGAGTCTCTGCTGGGTTTTGGTATCAGGATGATGTTGGTCTCATAAGATGATTTGGGAAGGATTCCCTCTTTTTGGATTGTTTGGAATAGTTTCAAAAGGAATGGGACCAGCTCCTCTTTGTAGGTCTGGTAGAATTCAGCTGTGAACCTGTCTGGACCTGGACTTTTTTTGGTTGGTAGGCTATTAATTGCTGCCTCAACTTCAGCGCTTGCTATTGGTCCGTTCGAGGTTTCAACTTCTTCCTGGTTTAGACATGGGAGGGTGCAAGTGTCCAGGAATTTATCCATTTCTTCCAGGTTTACTGGTTTATGTACATAGAGTTGCTTGTAGTAGTCTCTGATTGTACTTTGTATTTCTGTGGAATCAGTGGTGATATCCCCTTCATCATTTTTTATTGCATCCATTTGATTCTTCTCTCTTTTCTTTTTTATTAATCTGGCTAGCGGTTTTGTTGATCTTTTCAAAAAACCAGCTACTGAGTTTGTCGATATTTTTTGAAGGATTTTTTTCTGGCTCTAGCTCCTTCAGTTCTGCTCTGATCTTAGTTATTTCTTGTCTTCTACTAGCTTTTGAGTTTTTTTTTTTTTTTTTTTTTTTGTTTTTTGTTTTTTTTTTTTTTTTTTTTTTATCTTGCTCCTCTAGCTTTTTCAATTTTGATGATAGGGTGTCGATTTGAGATCTTTCCTCGCTTCTCTGGTGGGCATTTATTGCTATAAATTTCCCTCTAGACACTGCTTTAAATGTGTCCCAGAGATTCTGGTATGTTGTGTCTTCATTCTCGTTGGTTTCAAAGAACATCTTTACTTCTGCCTTCATTTCATTGTTTATCCAGTTGACATTCAGGAGCCAGTTGTTCAGTTTCCATGAAGTTGTGCCGTTCTGAGTTAGTTTCCAAATTCTGAATTCTAATTTGATTGCACTGTGGCCTGAGAGACTGTTTGTTATGATTTCCGTTCTTTTGCATTTGCTAAGGAGTGATTTACTTCCAGTTATGTGGTCAGTTTTAAAGTAGGTACCATGCGGTGCTGAGAAGAATGTATATTCTGTGGATTTGGGGTAGAGAGTTCTGTAGAGGTCTATTAGGCTTGCTTGGTCCAGATCTGAATTCAAGTCCTGGATATCCTTGTTAATTTCTGTCTTATTGATCTGTCTAATATTGACAGTGGAGTGTTAAAGTCTCCCACTATTATTGTGTGGGAGTCTGAGTCTCTTTGTAGGTCATTAAGAACTTGCTTTATGAACCTGGGTGCTCCTGTATTGGGTACTTAAATATTTAAGATCGTTTGCTTTTATTTAACAAGTTCCCAGATGATGCTGATATTCTTAAGTACCAGTCATGAAGGGAAAAGAGTTTAGATTTGGAAATCAGAGCACATGTATGTCTTCTGCAAATCCTAACATATGATTACCAAGTACCTTTGGACAAAATCACTTAACCTTGTGATTTCTCCTTTGTCGATTATGGGTGATGATAATAATACCAACTTAGAAAGGTTGTCCAGAATTGTTGGGAGAACCAAGTGAGTTGATATAGGAGTGTTTGTGAATCTTGGTTAATAATGTTTCCTCTCCTTTACTTTTTTTTTTTTTTTGAGACGGAGTTTCACTCTTGTTACCCAGACTGGAGTGCAATGGCGCGATCTCGGCTCACCGCAACCTCCGCCTCCTGGGTTCAGGCAATTCTCCTGCCTCAGCCTCCTGAGTAGCTGGTATTACAGGCACGTGCCACCATGCCCAGCTAATTTTTTGTAGTTTTAGTAGAGACGGGGTTTCACCGTGTTGACCAGGATGGTCTCAATCTCTTGACCTCGTGATCCACGTGCCTTGGCCTTCCAAAGTGCTGGGATTACAGGCGTGAGCCACCGCGCCCGGCCCCTTCTCCTTTACTTTTAAAGTTAAAAACAAAACTCCCTTCATCCACAAGTGTATCTCCAGATGGCTCTGGCTTGCTTTTCTTGGGGCTGATGTAAGTCAAAGTAGATAAGCAGTCTATCACAATAATAAATTGGAAATACTGGTAGACAGTATCAGTGACCTACACAATAGCCACCTCTTCCCCATGTTTCTTGCCAATAAAACATTAATTTTATCAAAGAATGAAGTAGCTTTGTGCTTACAGATAGAGTCCCCTGCCTAGACCAGTCTCATGACTCATGATTGATCTATGCCTGTGTTGGTAACCTTAGCTTTTTCTCATGTGAATCATGTTGAGAGGACCAAATTTATACATTCAGTAACTATTTATTTATTATCAAACACTGTACTTTGTGCAAATGAACAAGAGTGATTTATAGTCTGGAATGGTAGGCCCACATCAAATAATTAATAACTCAAATAATTTCTCCTAAAAGTAAAAGCAGTCTATGCAGTAATACTAATGAATTGGAATCCTAACCTGCTCTGGGATAGAAGAGTGGAAATGGATCTCAAGGAAGCACTTATTTAAGTGGTACTTAAGCTAAGAATAAAGATAGATAGGAGCAAAAATATTTTAAGCTTGTACAAAAGCTGTGATATGAGAATAAGCTTGTGTGTTATACAAACCGGAGAGATACAGTGCAGTACCTCACAAAAGGTGTTAGAGGTTACGTGCAGATTTTAGCCAAAGAGAAAAGTGAAAAATCACTGAAAGATTTTAGCTGGTAGTCATTAGAGCACATTGGCATTGGAAAAAGATTTATTCTAGCTGTCTGTGAAGAATGAATTGAAACTGGACCAGGTGTTCATATGTGAAACCCATTAACAGACTCACAGCAAGAAGAGGTGGTTGCAACTTGGACTAGAGCTGCTCTGTCTAATATGGTAGACACTAGCTACATGTGGCTATTGAGTGTCCTGTCCAAATAAAGTGGTGCTTTAAGTACAAAATACATACCAGATTCCAAAGATTAGTAAGAAAAAAAGTATAATCTCCAATTACCTTTTTTTAATTGATAATGAGTTAAAATGACAATATTTTGGGTATACTGATATCTTAATAAGATATCTTATTCAATTTGATTTTACCTGTTTGTCACTTTTTAAAATGTAATTATTGGAAACTTTAAGATTATATGTGCTACTCTCATGTATAGATCATATTTATTGGACAATGCCGATCTAGAGTTTGACAATACAGATGGAAGGAAGTAGGCACATTTTAAAAGGGTTTAGGACACTAAATTGACTAATTTGATGATTTACTGTGGCATACAGGATCATCAAGGATCATGTGTCTATTTCTCTATAAAAAATTGAATGATAGACCATTTCTTGATATACTGAAAGAGGAGCTGGGTTGAAGAGAGTATGAAAGATAATGTATTCTTGTTTGGTCATATTGAGGTTAATATTCCTCAGGAAAGCTACCTGAGCAGTACATGTGAATTTAGGAGTTGGCCAAAGATGGCAGATAAAGCCGTGGCCGTGGTTGAGTTCCAGGGGAAAATGACAATTTAAAGACAGGAGCCTACAGAGGGTAGGAAGCAAACTAAGAAGAAGAATGTGTTATCAGAAGAAAAGTAAAGAGACACTACCACGTCAAAGGCTATTGAGACAAAAACAGTAAAATGTGGATAATTATAGTAAGTGAAAGTTAGCAATAGGCACATGGTACCTCATTACTACTATTCTCCCCACATTTGTGCATATTAAAACTCCTATAATGTGAAGTTGCTGTTAAGTTTTCTAGAAACTTAAAAAGATAGGGGCTGAAACATGTTCTTTGGGGAAAATTAAACGAAATCACCCATAAATTTCTATCAGCTTCATATTGCATATAATTACAGCCCAATTAATTAAATAACACAACAAATGCACGTCTTAAGACTCAAGGAGGTTTATCTAATAAAGATATATGTTATATATATTCTTTCTCCTATGGCAGTAATAGAGTTTTTTCATGTAATTTGAGAAGAGGAGATGTAAGAAATGCAAGTACTTATTGTACATAGGTGAGAAAGGCTAAGAATAAGTTATGATTATGTTGAATTTTTTATTGATTTTCACTGATCCAAGAAGGAATAAGACTTGTAGACATAAAACTGACATTTTAATAACTTGGATGATAACACGCAGAAGCTTAAGTCAAAATAATGCATTCCAGCCTCATGGTTTCCTATTAAGATTTTAGCCAGCAAAGAGTGAGATTTGGCCAAGTCTTTGTGCATGGTATAATGTGATTATTTTGCTTATAAATTCAAATTCCTAGAATTGTGAGTAAAATAATTTTAAATGACAGGAATTAATATATCATGTCCCAGTATGCTTTTCTTCACTAGGTGTAAGTAGATTAGGATTTCAAGAGCAGTAAAAATAAGAAAAATCAACAGCTCATATTAGATTGCATTGAAATTTTTAGTACAACGTAAACTCTAGGAAAACTTATTCTTAAAATCTGTTAAAAATGTACCAGAAATATACTTTTGTAGAAAAATTCTTTTATTCAAGTTTGGAAAGAGAATAGAATATTTGTAAATAATATCCAAAATATATAAGAACCTCAAACTATTGTATAACAATAAAAAACAACCCAATTAAAAAAGTAAAAAAGACCCTAATAGACATTTCTCAAAAGAAGACAGACAAATGGCCAAGAATTCTATGGAAAAAATGCTCAACATCACTAATCATCAGGAAAATGCAAATCAATTACAGTGAGATACCACCTTACTCCAGTCAGAATGGTTGCTATAAAAAAGTCAAATAATAGCAAGTGTTGATGAGGTTGTGGAGAAAAGAGAACCCTTACACACTGCTGGTGGGAATCCAAATTAGTATATCTATTATAAAAAGTAGTATGAATATTTCCTTAAAAATTAAAAATAGTACGACCATATGATCTGGCTATCTAAGCATTCCTTTGAGTATGTATCCAAAGTGGGGAAAAAATGTGCATTCAATGGATATCTGCCTCTGTTTATTGCAGCACTATTTACAATAGCCAAGATATGGAATCAATCTAAATATTTATCAACAGATAAAGAAAATGTAGCATAATACACAATGGAATACTATTCGGCCATAAAAAAGAATGAAATCCTGTCATTTGTGACAATGCCGATAAATGTGGAGGACATTAAGTAAAGTAAAATAAGCCAAGCAAATACCATATGATCACATTCACAAGTGGAACATAAAAAGTTGTCCTCATAAAAATAGAGAGTAGAATAGTGTTTACCAGAGGATGTGGTGGGTAAGGAAAGGGGAGATGGTGAGAAATAAGTCAAAGGGCTTGAAGCCTCAGTTAGATCAAAATAAGTGGGTTTTTTTTTTTTTTATCGAATAGTACTATGACTTATAATTAACAATAATGTACTGTCTATTACAAAATAGTTGTGAGAGGTTTTGTTTTTGTCTGTTTTGCTTGCTTGTTTGATTTTTGGGAGATAGGGTTGTCCAGGCTGGAGTGCAGTGTTGCCATCATAGCTCACTGTAACCTTGAACTTCTGGGCTCAAGCAATCCTCCTGCCTCAGCCTCCAGAGTAGCAGTAACAGGGACTACAGGCATGTGCCACCATGCCCAGGCATTTTTTTTTTAGGGGGGGAGGGGAGACAAGGTCTTACTTTGTGTCTCAAACTTCTGGCCTGCTGGTCTTGAACTCCTGGCCTCAAGTGACCCTGACTTGACCTCCCAAAGCGCTGGAGTTACAAGTATGAGCTACCATGCCCAGCCTAGAAAAGTTTTAGAATGTTCTCGTGACAAAGAAATATTAAATGTTTAAGATGATAGACATGTTAATTACCATTTTGATCATTACAAAATGAATACATGCACGGAAACATGATGTTACAGTTGTCTTAAATATTTTTAAAGTTAAATGTTGAAAAAAATTTAATGTAATAGGTTCTATGGATTATTCAATAAACTTTTGAAACAGCTGATCAACTATTTGTAATAATTCATAAAAAATGGAATTAGATTTCTAGAACCATATGTCCAAATATACAAAAATAAACTCCATATGGGTTGAATATCCAAATGTAAAATGAAACAGAAATGCTAAAGAATGTATAAGTGATTATACATATAAGCAGAAAATATTAATAGATTTAATTTTTTAAAATTCAGGACATTAAAAAATCCTAAACTAAATTTAAAGGCAAACCAGAACCCAGAAGAAATATTCACAATACTTAAGAAAAGGCTAATATACTTAGTATAAAAATGTTAAAGAATTATTAAAAAAAAAAAAANAAAAAAAAAAAAAAAGATAAAGAGCTAGTTAAGATACAGGGGAAGGTATAGAAGAGAAATTTCCAAAAATGAAGTGAGAATATATTTCATATAATTACCAAAGATTTTTAAAAATAATAGATGCTACTCTGAAGTATGGGCTCTCTTATATTTTGTTGGTAGAATTTAGTGTAATCTTTCTGGATTATATTATTTGAAATTTGGCAATTTCAAAACATACTTTAAACCTAAAAGACTGCATAAAATTTTTGATCCCGAAAGTTTATAGACTATATTTTAAGAAATTCTAGGAAGGGAGGATTGATTGAATAAAATGTTACAGGTGTAAAATGAAATTTCATTTGGGAAATATGTGAAGATAAATGTTTAATATTATGAAAAGATTTTTAGGATACAATTTTTAAATATGGTAAGAGGAAATATCATCTCATATTCCCCCATATAACTGTAAAATACACAAGAAATACAAAAGTGGTTATTTCTGAGTGGCAGAATAATGACAATTTTTTCTCTTTTTGGCTTGTCAGAATTTTAATTTTTTTCTTATTTCTACTTTTAAAAATTTACTTTTAAAATTGTGAAATAATTTAAAAATACAGAAACGTATAAAGTACAATATGAGAAATATCCCAGAACTGAAAACTCAACAGTGCCTAATATCAACAACATTTACTATGTTAATTTCAGAATTTTTTTTTCCTTTTTTATTGGTTATTTTTCAAAATTAAAAGAGTACAGTAAGATTTGCATTTCATAAGGAAGTAAGAGAATCAGTAGTTACTTTCTTACCTTAACTTTAAAAATGTTGAATTATAGGAAACAATCATTTTCTGACATTGGACTAAGATAGTTAGCACTGTCAATCTTTAGAAAAGGCAAACAAAGCAGGTGAATACTAGAATCACCTGTATTTTCTGCCTGGCGATAACTGTTTGACTGCAATACAGACACATTTGACATCTCCCTCCCTTGAATACCCTTTCTTGATTCCATTTCTAGTCTTTTTATCCATCTCCACTCTACTGTATGTTTTTTTAATAATCAATCCACACAGTTTTAAAAATATTTTTATTATCTACACATTATTTCTATCTTAGTCAGCTGGGGCTGCCATAACAAACTACCATAGATTAGGTGACTTACAAACTGCAAGAATTTATTTCTCTTAGTTTTGGAGGCTAGAAGTCCAAAATGAGGATGGTTGCTTCTGGTGAGGACCCTCTTCCAGGTTGCAGACTTCCATATTCCTGTTGTAGCTTCATGGGGTGGAAAGAAAGTAAGCTCTCTGGGGTTCTCTTTATAAGGGCATTAACCCTGTTGATGAGAGTTCCCCCTTCATGAACTAATCACCTCCCAAAGGCCCCACCTCCTAATATCATCACACTTGAAGTTAAAATTTAAACATAAGAATAGGTAGAGGAACACAAACAGTCCATAAAAGTACTTTTATAAAAATGGCATCTTATAAATGATATCTTATAAATGGTATCTTAAAAATGGTATCTTTATAAAAAAAGTACTTTTATAAAAATGGTATCACACACTATATATGTATGTGTATATATATATAGAGTGTGTGTGTGTGTGTGTGTGTGTGTGTGTGTATATGCTTAAAAAATACTTTTACTATCTACATATTATTTCTGTCTTAGGTGGGGCCACCATAACTACCACAGATTAGGTGCTGTGTGTGTGTGTATATATATACACATATATATATATATGATGTGTGTGTATATGTGTGCATATATATGTGTATATGTGTGTGTATATATATGTACACCCAAATCATCTATACATGTATATATAGATACACACACACACCACCTAATCTATGGTACTTAGTTATGGCTGCCCCAACTAAGACAGAAATAATCTATAGATAGTAAAATATTTTTAAAGCATATACATATATATATATATATTTTTTTTTTTTGCTCAATGCTATTTTTGAGATTTTATTTACATTAATCACTGAAACTAGTTTATTCTTTTTAACTGATTACAATGTTCTATTGTGCAAATCTGTGATAATTTATTAATTCATCCCTGTTTTGATGGATGTTTAGTTCATATTTTATATAGTGAGTCAATATTACTTTTAAAAAATTACAGACATTATTGGGTTGGTGATAAAAAATGATGGGATTAAAATAATGTATCGGAATGCTGTAGCTTATAGGAATTATCTGACTTTGCCAGTAAAATGCAAACATTCGTGGATACATTCTTTTTATATAGACATGAACTCTGTTTATAACTCATAACTTATAATTATTTTATCTCTCATTTTAAAAAACCCTTTACTGTCTGGAAAACTAAAAAGAATTTAAAATAAAGCATGAAAACCTATTTTTACCTGTTTGTAATGGAAGTTTCCTTGGTAATCACATATCCAGCAGAAAGAGACAGTTTTAGCCTTGTTTAAAGGTCAACTGAATATTAATGTGCAATTCACCATCAAGTTGACATAAAGTTACTTATTTTTTTGAACCCAGATGTGGGACTGAGGCTCATTTATCCCAGGGGTCTAGCAAATAATGGACAGCCAGTAAATATTTGTTGAATAAATTGATGTTGAATGTATTGATTTTTGGCTTTGAGAAAAAATCTGGGAGAAGGCATATTGGTGTCAAATGTAAACATTTCAGAATGTTTTATAATAAAATTTCAGAGTGTTTTATAATGAAAATTGTGGGCAGAATACATTCTTTAAGTGAGCATTATTCTAGAAAATCTGAGATTTGGTTTTGGTAAATTACAGTAGATTCTTGTCTGCCTTGCTGACCCCTTAGTCAATACCTACTAGATGACATTAAGACCTTAACAAAATACCAGATAGCAATATAATGGTTTATAATCAACCCTCATTTAGGGAAATATATATACAACATATGTGTGTATACAGATCATATATATCTTCCTTTCACTATACATGTCAAAAGGTTGATATTGTATTGGCTCTTTTAAGAATGTTATGGTTTTTGTTTATCGTTGGTTATTGTCTCTTTATACTTATTCTGATTTTTTCAATATACACACATATGTAATTCATCCATTTTGTTTTCAAGTTACAACCTTTTCGTAGATGATGTACATTTCCCCTCATAACTGTCATATTTTATTTTCTGTTAAAATAGTGATTTATATAGTGAGGTAATTTGGAAAGGAAGTAAAACTGATGTCCAACTATTGTATGGTTAGAGCCATTTTTAAAAATGTGCTGGTGAAAATTGTTTGCAGATCAATTTGTGAGGATTATGTTCCATGCATTCAGTTTTCATTCAGTGATTTGCTCAGCAATATATTTGACTGCCTAAAATGTGACAAATTAATTGTACTAAGTTGGTGCAAAAGTAATTGCAGGTTTTGCCATGGAAACTAATGTGCTGACATTACTGAATAATAACTGTGTGGACAATTCTTGACAGTACCGAGCCTTGTGTTCTGTAGCACCACAGCTAACATGCAGTTTAGCGTAGTGATTAAAAACCCTGGCTCTGAAGAAGCGCCAGGACTTAAATTTTAGCTGTGTGACCCTGAGCACAACATACAACTGCTTTGAGCTTCAGTTGCTTCATTTTTCAATGGAGACGATGGGGTTATGTTGGGCCAGAGCTACACCTCTTTGGGTCTCAGTTTCCTCAATTGTAAAAGAGAAGGCCGAACTAGGTTCTCATTAAGGGCAAACAAATGATTATTTGTGGAATGAGGAGGGACTTCTAGCTGAAAGCAATTGTACCTGCATTGCCTTAGAATAAATTAGACATGTAAGGAGATCTCTAAGGGCTAGTCAGAAATACAAATACTGTACACTGAGATAGCTATTCTGCTGCTGAGATGTGCACAGGTTAAGCTTCTGCAGTGTTTATGTTGCTATTCCTGGGACTTATGCCAATTACAAACTATGGTTATTCAGTCACTCTCTTTAACATAATAAAAAGTTATCTTGGTCAGGGCTGAAGCTGCACAGTCACTGCTAAAGGAATCATTGATTATATTTCTTCCCATTTTTAAAACTGTTAAGGAATGTCTTACAGACAGCCATAAACCAAATAAATTACTACTGCATATGTTACTCATAAAATTGTATTAGTCTGTTCTCATGTTGCTATAAAGAAATACCCAAGACTGGGTAATTTATAAAGGAAAGAGGTTTAATTGACTCACAGTTCAGCAGGGCTGAGGAGGCCTCAGGGAACTTATAATCATGGCAGAAGGCAAAGGGGAAGCAAGGCATCTACTTCACAGGGTGGCAGGATGGAGTTATTGCAAGCAGGAGAAATGCCAGATGCTTATGAAAGCATCAGCTCTTGTGAGACACGCACTATCATTAGAACAGCATGGGGAAAACTGACCCCATGATCCAATCACCTGGTCCCACCCTTGACACGTGGGGATCATGGGTAATGTGGATTACAATTCAAGATGAGATTTTGGGTGGGGACACAGCCAAACTATGTTAAATATTTACTGAGCGTGTCAGAATTTTGATACTTAAAAATTAGAAGTATTTCTTTTTGAAAACCACTTCTAAATGTTTATTTCAAAGATCATTTTTGATGGCTTGTTATTTTTCTGTACTTTCATTTAAAATTGTTCTATTTTCATTATTGCCATTTATAGTATTTGGAGTAGGTAGTTTATTTTAGACTATTGCTTTTTTTCTTTGGTTTTGTTTGACATTTGGGGTATTGGAGTTTTATCTGTTCTGTTTGATTTTGAAACTTATTTTCAGAACTCAGTTCTTAAAATCAGTAACTTGAACTTAGTTTGTCTCCCAGGAGGAAAAATGTACACAAAATTGTTAAATTTGTCTGCAATTCTTCCCTCACCTGCACTGATATAATTTAGAACTTCCATGGTACTTCATATTTTCAGAGTATTTTAGTGCTATTTTAATTTGTTATGCTTGTAAAATAAGAATGCCAAAAATACCCCAAAACTAGGTTAGTTTATAAAGGATCTGTAAACATCTTGATTTTCCAAAAGAAAGGCCCAAACTAAAAATCAGGAATAACAGGTACAAATATTTAAATAAATGCGGCATGAAAAAGAAAAGTGTTCCACCAGGCGCGGTGGCTCACGCCTGTAATCCCAGCACTTTGGGAGGCCGAGGCGGGTAGATCACCTGAGGTCGGGGGTTTGAGACCAGCCTGACAAACATGGAGAAACCCCGTCTCTACTGAAAATACAAAATTAGCCGGCCGTGGTGGCTCACGCCTGCAATCCCAGCTATTTAGGATGCTAAGGCAGCAGAATCACTGGAACTTGGGAGGCGGAGGTTGCGGTGGGCCGAGATCCCGCCATTGCACCTTGGCAACAAGAGCAAAACAATGTCTCAAAAAAAAAGGAAAAGTTTTGACTGCAACAGAAGAGGAAGAGGAAGGCTGTTAAGAAATGCTATTTTTTTTTTTTTTAAGGGAAAGGGCCTCGCTATGTTGCCCAGACTGAGCTCGATGTCCTAGGCTCCAGTGAGCTCTCACCTAAGCCTTCCATGTAGCTGGAGCTACAGGTGCTCCCCACTCACTGCGCCTGGCTAATAAATGCCGTTTTTTTTTTTTTGTTTTTGGTTTTTTTTTTTTTGAGACGGAGTTTCGCTCTTGTTACCCAGGCTGGAGTGCAATGGCGCGATCTCGGCTCACCGCAACCTCCGCCTCCTGGGTTCAGGCAATTCTCCTGCCTCAGTCTCCTGAGTAGCTGGGATTACAGGCACTCGCCACCATGCCCAGCTAATTTTTTGTAGTTTTAGTAGAGACGGGGTTTCACCATGTTGACCAGGATGGTCTGGATCTCTTGACCTCGTGATCCACCCGCCTCGGCCTCCCAAAGTGCTAGGATTACAGGCTTGAGCCACCACGCCCGGCCAGGATTTCTTTTTAAACCGTACTTTAAGAATGTTTTATATTACATACAATAAGATGCACAAACTGTCAATTTGCACAGCTCAATTAATTTTGACAAATACCCACCTTTAGCATCCCTCCAGCAACACAACTCTCATTAAGGTTCTAGCTGCCCACATACACATCTGTCTCTTCCTCCCACCCCCTTCCACTGGAGTGTAAATTCTCTGAAGGTAGAGGCTTAGGCTCACTTGCTTTCCTGTGCCTTCACAGATCCTGGTAGGTACTTAATAAATGGTGAATGAATTAATGAATAAGTACACATTCATTGATAGGCTATCCTATTATAAGCCTAGCTACTTTTCTTAGTATCTCAGTTCTGGGAAGAGGTGATAAGTTTATATGTCTTCAATATCTTTAGCAGCCTCAGCCTGAGGGTGTTGGAGGCTGTCAGTCATCTATCTCTCTTCTTCACTGCAGTCCAGAGCTCCTCAAAGAGAGGCAATTAGACAAGAGGTGGAAAATCCTGGGGCAGACTTGTCCAGGAAGCAAAAGGCTGTTTCAGATATTTGGTTTTCAGAGTCAGAAACAGAGGGTAGTATAAACCTTAACAATACCTGTCAGTTGACCTACAGGGGCTATGCAAGGGGCTACTTAAGATGCCAGGGCTTGAAAATCCTTCTTAGGACTTACACTCCATTATTCAACAATGTTAAATGAGAGCAACTTCATAAAGATCAAGAATTAAAGTAAATTTGGGCCTGGTGCAGTGGCTCATGCCTGTAAGTCTAACACTTTGGAAGGTTGAGGTGGGAGAGTGGCTTGAGCCCAGAAGTTTGAGACCAGCCTAGGCAACATAGTGGGACCCTGTCTCTACTGAAAAATAATTAGCCAGCTGTGGTGGCATGTGCCTGTAGTCCCAGATACTCAGCAGACTGAGTTGGGAGGATCCCTTGAGCCCAAGAGGTAGAGGCTGCAGTGATCCATGATCACATGAGTATACTCCAGCCTGGGCAACAACATGAGACTTTTTCTCTAAAATAAAATAAATTTGTATTACTGATTGGAGACCACATTGTTATCTTGGGAAAGAATATTACATGGTATATTACATATACATTTTGGTAAAAGGTCAAGGAAAAGAAAAATAGGAAAAAGTGAAAAGGTATAAACCATGATTATGAGGATAAATTAGTCATATGCATACTTGGAAAGGTAGGCTAACTGACATAATAAACAAATAGACTCAAAGGTAGTGGCTTAACTGTACAAGTTGTAGTTTTTGCTAATGTGGAGGCCAACTAGGCATTCCATGGCTCTTTTGGGCATTTCTCCTTCAAGTGGCAACTCAGAAGGCACTTCTCCTTCAAGTGGCAACCCCTCTTGGGGTTCTTCCAAATCCTAGGGCCCGAGCCTCTCTCTGGACATGCTGCACCCAGCCAGCAGGTGATGGGAGAGACAGAGATGAAGGACAGAGAAGTGACATATGTATGTCTGCTCATATACCTTTGGCTAGACTTTGGTTCCTTGGCTGCATCCAACAGCAAGGCAAGCTAGGACATGTAGCCACTTTGTGCCCGGGAGAAAAAGTGACCTCGTGGTGAAATCCTAGCTTTTTTTTTTAGCCACAAGATCAGTCTTATTTTTCCTCATTCAATAAACTGTCAAATTCCTTTTTATTTAAACAATAATTATTTTTAAATTAAAGAAGTAAAGTTATCTGAAGAAAATATGCTGCTTGAGCAGTCTGGAATGTTTAAGAGAAAGCTATAGCAGGTGCAAAACCAGACTAAAGAAGCTGGTCAGAGTTGCAGGGTAAGTGTGCAAGTGATTTGGACATAATTTAGGGTGCCAGTACTGGTGTTTATTTCCCCAGCAGCAAAGAAGCAGTGCAAAGGGCATAAACGAGACCTGATGTGGGTGGGTGGGCGCAAGATTCTCTTGCCTCTCTTAGAGAGGTTGCCAAGATTACTGACCTGGTAGCATTCACAGAGTGAGATCTCTCTGAAGTTAGGGAAGCCTGAGGCCTGTGAACTTGTTCCTATCTCTAGCCGTGTCAGTACTCCAAAACAACTTATATGTCTGTGCATGGTATAAATCAACTGCTCAGGAACTCTGTATCACGCTGGACTAATACCCATGTTCAACCTTAAAATTGTTTTCTGTTCCAGACCTGGAGAAATTGCCTTTACTCAGGTCTGAATGTCAGGGCCAACGAGTCTACCATTTATGCTTACACTGGGACTTCCCACAGGCAGGTAGAGATATGAGCCCCCACAGATGAGAAATCAGTTTCTTAACTTTGGAGACTAGGTTTTGGGGATCTAATAAGTTCTACTAATGTGAAGAGAACTAGCCTGAAGATAAGCTCACGGGCTTGGCTGCATCTTGATTGTCCATTAAAGTGATTTTTATTAAACTTTTTCCTCTGTTACAGACCAGTAGATCAATAGATAAGCTTCTTCTTGCAAATAGTTATGTACAGAAGCACACAAGTATGTAACTCAATATAATTATGCAGCCACATGAGTATTACTTTAGAAAACATCTCTTTAGAAATGTTTTCATCTTCAAGTAAGCAATTTCTTACATTTCTTTCTTTTTAGCAATGTGGTGCAAATTAGAAATGGTTGGTCTTATTAACTAAATTTGTTAAACTGAAAAGAAAACTGAAATTATTTGTTTTTACAGGGTTTCCTCCAGTAAAGAGGAAAATAAATGAGCATAACAAATGAAACAAAACCACACAATTACCTGAAACTTCTGGTTGTCTCCTATTTGGGATTTGTGTAGAATTGGAGCTCCTTAACCAGCCTCTTGAGTAACTCACTATTGAATGTCCCAGCTATACTCAATACTAGCTCTTCTTCTAATGTTACCTGCTAATACAGTTGCCTGTATTAGCTAGATTCTAAGAACTCCAAGAGGCAGGTAGGTCTGTATCTAATCCATGCATCTCTAGAGCATGACAAATTAATAATAGTTAAGTAAGTAAGTATGGGAAAAAGTCAAGTAAATGGAAAAGTGATCACTAAAATCACTAGTGGCAAAGATTTGCTTTTGGAAATGTTCCACTAAGCCCTTCCTATTTGAAAAATGAGGGAAAATTTGAAAAAAGAAAGTTTCCTCCAAATCCATGTATGCCAACCACTTAGCCCCTTGTAACTAAAACCCAGGAACATTGTGAACATAACATTATTTTACATGTTCAAAGACATAGAAGAGCTTTCGTTAATAAATGGTATGCTATTATCTCTTCTAATAGTGGAACAAATGATCTTGGAAGAACCAGGTACACTTGCTTTTCCTACCAGTTTGTCGCTGTAGTCAAAACAAAGGTTTATAGATTCTCCTTTAACCTGTGTGCTTTGACTATAAGATGTGAATCAGAAGACTTTCAACAGGGACATTACCAAGAACAGTTACTCTGGGCAAGGCGGGTGCCTCATGCCTGTAATCCCAGCACTTTGAGGGGCCAAGGCAGGAGGATCACTTGAGGTCAGGAGCTTAAGATCAGCCTAGCCAATATGGCAAAAACACATTTCTACTAAAAATACAAAAATTAGCCAGGCATGATGTCAGGTGCTTGTAATCCCAGCTACTCAGGAGGCTGAGGCAGGAGAATTGCTTGAGCCTGGGAGGGGGAGGTTGCAGTGAGCCGAGATTGCGCCATTTCACTCCAGCTGGGTGACAAAGCAAGACTCCATCTCAAAAACGAAAGCAAAAACAGTCTGTTTACAATACATAGTACAGAGGATACTACCAAGAGATAATTTTCTTCTTCTTCTTCTTCCTCCTTTTTTTTATTTGATAGCCCAAGATGTGTTCTTCTCACAGTTTATCTCCCTTCTGGGCGGCAATGGAGTCTTTCATGTTCATTAAAGACATTACAGAATGTTTATAAAGAACTGGTTCTCTAACCTTGAGTTTTTATTTCCAATAGGTCAAAATTATTATTCCACTTTGAATCTGAATCAGAAATAGGCCAGATAGAACTGTGTCATGAAAATGAAGATTATTTACTTCAAAGCAGTGAAAGTTTCACATTCTGTTCTCTAAAAGTTGCCAGTGAATGCAAGAGGCTCACTCTCAGGAGCATTTTTTTATAGCATGTGTACATCTGGATAGACTAATATTACCAACTACTTTGGTACCTACTATGAGGATTTTTTTTCACCCAATTGCTTTATATGTTGAAATAAAAGTGGTTACTACCCTTATCAGTTTGTAAAGATTACAGTGACATCTTGTGGCATATAATTTCCCCTTTTAAAACTCCTGACCAGGTAAAAGTTGAGCATGTCAGTTCTTGCCAAAGAATTTTGGCTTTGTTAATATAAGATACATTGACAAAGAAAACTGACTATTGATTAAAATAGAAGCCAAATGAACAAAATCCATTCTTCTTTACTTGGTTCTAATAAGTATTTCTGAATAATTTAAATTAGAAAATAGTTTTTTTAAGTCTACCATTTATTTTAAATTTTCTTCTATCAGTCTTATTATAACACAGGAAATTTCATGGAAATTTGTTGTAATTTAATCCATGTAAAGACAATGAAATTAAAAATTAAAAGATTTCTGTTAAGGAACTATTGGGTAATCATAACTTCTAAGAATTATTATAATTCAGCTAATTAAAATAATCTTATTTGAGGAAAGATTTTTATTGAAAGGAAAATATTTTCTATAACAAAATCAAACTTCTGCCATTTAAATCTGATAATCATTAGCCTCTTCAAGGACTGCCTCTAATTAGCAAGTATAGTGTGAAAAGTGAGACTCTGTTAAGCTATATTAAAATATAAAATTTTTTTTTATAGACACAGTAGACTAGAACTAATACTCCCATCCTCCCAGTTGCGAACACACATTTCAGTCATTAATTTTCACTTCCAAATCATAATTTACAGATGACCAATTTGAGTCTTCTTCGGGTAAGGCAGGGTGATTATGCTGAAAATCATGATCATTTGCAGGGATCTTTTCTCCTGCCTCCTTCTCTTCACTCACTCTCCCACATACTCCCTCTCCTTTTGATTTTGAACTTTAAAATGACTCTTCTTATGGCCAAGAAAAGCAATCCTTTTTGGAAATTATAGGTGATAATGTTTCTTCTTGCTGTGTACTTTAATATAATTCCTTGTAAGTCTTGTTGTGAATAATATACTACTTCATCTGATTTGAGACATCAATTGTCAGATACTCCTTTATGTGCTACCAAGAAAGAAGAAAACCACTGTCAGCTACAAAGTGACACATTGACTAGAATGATTGTTTTAACTAATTGAAAATGCATTACGTGTCGTTTAGACTTATTTAAATAGATTTTATTTTATATAATGCTTATGCATATTTTTAAATGAAAATATAAACAAAATATAATGTTTCTGAAACACAGAATTCAGCTCCAAGTCTCTCTCCATGCAGTGACTACTGTCTGGTTTTGCCCACTCCACTGCCCTCTATGCTAGTAAGAACATAGGTGATTCAGCTGTGCCCAAGGAGAGCCCCAACTTTTGTCTCCAGGACTTTCCAACTATTGACACATGTTCTGAAAGTTTTGAAATTGGCACTTTATCTTACAGAAAATTCAACGAAAGATCCTTTTACAATGACTAAGATTTACAATTATTCCTCAAATGGTCATTAGGATTCTTCCACAAGTGGTTTGTAGACAGACATGCAAGAGATTACAGTTAGAAACTGTCATGAAACAAGATGCCATGCACGGATGATGGCAGCTAGGTCATGACTGCTACCTGACCATTACTGATTGTAAACACAATTGGCTGTTCGATTTTCATAAATATTAAAATGTGAACAATTTGCCTGAAAACAGCTGAAATCTGATAACATTAATGCTAATAGGTAGCCTTTCCTGAATGACAGCTCTGTGTTATATACCTATATTTTTTGTATGCATTATATCATTTAAACCTTAGTATAATTCTATGAAGTAAATGGTATTATTTGAATGTATAGGTGGAAATAAACAACTTGCTCCAAGGACAGACATCTGGCAAGTGGAAAATCTGGGATTTAAACTCAATTTTATCTCATTCCCAAACCAATATTTTTTTCCATAGGCATCTGGTTAAAAATATTTAAACAAAAATACCAGGAGAGAGAGTCACTCAGTCATATATAAAAGGATAATCTCTCCATCAGCAATTTTCCTTGAATAACAGAGCAAAGAGCAATTTCGTGAACAAATGTCAGCTTTGTATATGCGTGAATTATGAAAAAAACTTCCGGAAAAGAAAGATGAAACATTGTCTCCTGTTTGAGGAGGGGGAAAAAAACTGCTGCATCAGCTAGAAGCTGTGATTACTGCTGAAGAAACATTTCCTGGAACATGCCATATGTCACAAATAGCCACTTTACTTTTCCTCAATGAAACAAAAAATTCTGCAACTTTCAAAGAGAAGAGAATGCATCTATATTTAAGATATATAATTAAGAGTGAATTTTGGGCTGGGTGCGGTGGCTCACGTCTGTAATCCCAGCACTTTAGAAGGCCGAGGTGGGCAGATCTCTGGAGCCCAAGAGGTTGAGACCACCCAAGACAACATGGCAAAATCCCATGTGTACAAAAAAAAAAAAAAATACAAAAAATAGCAGGGGATGGTGGCACGCACCTGTGGTCCCAGCTTACTGGGGAAGCTGAGGTGGGAGGATCGCTTGAGCCCGGAAGTAGCTTAGCTCTCCGAAGAGCCGAGATTTCACCACTGCACTCCAGCTTGAGTGAGAGATTGAGACCCTGCCTCAAAAACAAAACAAGAAAGGAAGGAAGGAAGGAGGAGAAAGGAGTGCATTTGGACAAAGAACAGTATGTTTTTGGTTTGGGTCAGTTTTATTTCTATTCAATAAATGTATTTTCCGCAAATCTTTGTCTCACCAAAATCAGAAATCAACATGACTATGATCCAATTTTAAGTTCTTGGCTTACTAAAGTTAAATTATCTTCTATACTTTGAACCAAAGTACTTAATAAAAAATTAAACTAATTCTTCTGTGGAAATCTCTCTTCTTCTTCATAAGACAGATTTTTATACTCTATTTTTATGTGCATATGGAGGCTTCTGCATTCCCTCAAGAATAGCATTGCTGGCAGACATAAAACAAAGTGGCTGGGCTAAGCATCATGTTCTCTATGTTTGCACAAATTAAAATTTTTCAAAATTTGTGTACAGTTTGAAATAGGCATAGATAATCTAAAACTTACATTTCTTGTAAAAATGTTTTTATCCAACAATGTTAGGAATGGCTACACAGTTGAAAAGCAAACTATTCACAAATTGGAGATTTCGAGAAGTTAGCTTTAGAAATCCTTGCATCTTTTTTCCTATTTTATAGTGCAAATACTATCCTAAATGAAAGGACAGAAGACTAATATTTTTCTTAATTTTTCCTAGAAACAAATTTTATGATGGAATCTACAACAACATAGAATGTATCTAGCATAATCAAAACCATCTTAACATTAAGTTAAAAGTAGAAAATTGAATTAACAAATAGTCAGAAAATAGCATTATATGACATGTTCTTTCCATTAAAAAATGCAAAGCATTTAGCCCAAATTGCTTTTACTTATTTTGCATTCTAAAATACTATGTGAGCTTTTGGACCACAGATATAAAGAAGCAAATTTAAATGTGCAGGGAAATACATTCCATAAAAAGAAGAGACAATTAAGAAGTAATAGACCAAAAAAAAAAAAAAGGAAATAAAATGCCTGCATACATACATAGCAATCATAAAACTCAGCAAGCAACCAATCTTTGACCATTTTGAACAAACAGCATCAAACAGTTCAGTAATCGTGTGCACATTTACATGACAGCAGGTCCAATAACAGATGCTCATAATGATTACATGGAATTACTGGAAAGGTTTTTAAGTTCAGAACATTAAAAATTATTCAATAGTGATTTAAGACATTTTGGGGAAGCTTTTTATAAAACAATGGCCAAAGTGAAGCATTTTAAAGCTTAAACAGAGACTGGCACCTGAAAATTTACTTTTTGGAATCTGATAAATTCCTGATGATATTAAATAAAAATCAAGAAATATTGACATGATACTTTCCTTAAATATGTTAAGAATGACATATTTTTCAGGTTTATACCAGTAACTTAGAGCCTTTCTACTCAGTGTGTGACCCATAGAGCAGAAGTACCAACACTCCGTCAGCACATTCCACAGCAATACAGAATCCCAATATTGACTCCTGGACCTATAAAATCAAAATCTAAATTTTACCAACATTTCCATATTATTCTTACACATATTAAAATTTGAGAAGCACTTGTTTAGACAACTTTAAAAAATCTATTGCAAATCAATAAATAGATTCCAAAAGTTGATTATAAAGTGTCGGACAATCCCTAAACTGTTATGTGTGTAACTTTCTTTAAGCAGGAGACCAAAGGCTTTGAACATGGAACTCTGAGGACTTTATTTTTTAGGATCAACTCAAAGAAAACCTCACCCAAATATATCATAAAGTGTTGAAAACCAAAAAGAAAATCTTCAGAGAATAAAGATACAAAGGACGTATTACATACATGGCACCCTAATTCAAATGACTGGGGAATTCTCACCAAAAGCCGTGGAGGCTAGAAGACAATGAAACAACATTTTTAAAGTGCTAAAGTTAAAGAACTATCAACCCAGCATTCCATATTCGCTGAAAATATTTTTAAGGAATAAAAGTGAAAGAAATACCTTCTAAGATTTTTTTTTAAAAGACTAAAATATATTCTTACTAATATTCTCGTTCCAAGAGAAATGCTAAAGAAAGTTATTTGGGGAGAAGAGAAATGATAACAGAAGGAAAACTACAAACCAAAGAAGAGCAACCAAAATGGTCAATATTTATGTAAATATATTGACTATGCTTCTCCTCTGAAGTTCATTAAAATATGTATGACAGTTAAAAGCAAAAATTATAATTACTGCCCAATGGGATTTCTCCATTGCATATACATATAATGCATATAATAATAACAAGATAAGGGAACAGGGTAAGGGAATTACATGGTTATAAGGTTTCTACGTTCTGCATGAAGTAGTGAAATAGTAATACTAGTGAAATAAAAATTTAAATTGTAATCCTTAGAGCAATCACTAAAAATTATTCAAAGAGAAATAGTGAAAATCTAATAGGTAAATTAAAATGGAATAGTAGAAAAAAATTCAAGTATTCTCAAAGAAGATAAAAAAGTGAAAGCAGAGGAATAAAAAAACAAAGTAGAAATGGAAACAAGTAATAAAAAGGTAGATCTAAATTCAACCATATCAGTAATTACACTATATGTAAATGATCCAAACATATCAAGTAAAGGTAGTCTAATTTGATAAAAAGAACAAGACCAAACTAAATTTGGTCTACAAGAAACATATTTTAAGTATTGTTTTAAATGACCACATGATGCAAAATTGATATAACTAAAAGGAGAAATAGAAAAATATGCAATTAGAACTGAAGACTTAACACTCCTGTCTCAGTAATTGGTAGGAAAAGTAGCAAGAAAATTAACAAAAATATAGGTGACCTGAACAATATAATCAACTTTTTTGACCTAATCGAACACTCACACTACCTAATGTTAAGGTTTATTAGAAAACTACAGTAATCAAGACAGTGTGGTATTAGAGAAAGGATAGGCACATAGATTAATAGACAGAATGGAGAGACCAGAAATACGTCTACACAATATGGAAGAAATTAACTTTTTTCTATTAAAAATGGTTTTTACTGTAAAAGGCTGTTTTTACTCCACTAAAAAACTGTTTTTTACAGTAAATAACTATTTTTTTTTTTT
Source organism: Cebus imitator (assembly GCF_001604975.1). Lineage (NCBI taxonomy): Eukaryota > Metazoa > Chordata > Mammalia > Primates > Cebidae > Cebus > Cebus imitator. The sequence continues at coordinate 2,695,352 of NW_016107623.1, read as the reverse complement.
TTTACCAAATGGCAAAGACAAATCGAGAAAGAATAGTTTCTTCAATAAATAGTGTTGGAAAAACTGAACATCTGTATGCCAAAAAAAGGTGTATTCCTCACATTATACAAAAATTAACTCAAAATTGACCATATTCTCAATGTAAAAGCTATCAAACTATTAAGGAACAACACAATAGAAGTTCTTCATGACTTTACATTAGGTACAGTTCTTTGATACAACACGGACAACACAATCTTCTTTTGAAATTAAAAATGTTCTACTATCTTTCAGTTTCTGTGCAAGTCCTGTTAAGAGAATGAAAAGACAAGCTATAGACTGAAAGAATATATTTGTGAGTCACATATTTGACAAAGCTTTCATACCTAGAATATAAAAGAACTCCCAAATCTCAAAGACAAGAAGACAAATGACCTAATAAAAAATGGGCCAAAGATTTTAACAGATACATGACCAAAGAAGAGAACAGATGAGTGGTGGCTAGAGGTTGCAGGTAGGGAGAGGCTGTGACTAAAAAAAGACAGAACAGGCAGGGTGTGGTGGCTCACGCGTATAATCCTAGCGCTTTGGGAGGCTGAGGCGGGTGGATCACTTGAGGTCAGGAGTTCGAAACCAGCCTGTTCAATATGGTGAAACTCCATCTATTAAAAATACAAAATTAGGGAGGCCGAGGCGGGTGGATCACGAGGTCAAGAGATCGAGACCATCCTGGTCAACATGGTGAAACCCCATCTCTACTAAAAATACAAAACATTAGCTGGGCATGGTGGCACGTGCCTGTAATCCCAGCTACTGAGGAGGCTGAGGCAGGAGAATTGCCTGAACCCAGGAGGCGGAGGTTGCGGTGAGCCGAGATCCCGCCATTGCACTCCAGCCTGGGTAACAAGAG